>NW_025999862.1:26289-31039 GCF_001458135.2 Marmota marmota marmota | reverse complement strand
AAATTCCACAAACAAATTTTTCCTCACAGTATTAGTGGTACCTATGGAAAACCCAAGGCTTATCACTTATAACTCCTTGAAATACCAAAGTATCATCTATTTGGTCAAACACACACACACACACACACACACACACACACACACACACAGTTTCTTAGCTAAAGATCAAAACATACAACCTAAAGAAAAGCCCATTATGAAACATTATTAAAGTGATATTTGACTGAAACTGAATACCAAGTATCAAATATTTTACTCAAGAGGTTTATAGACCTTCTACCTCAAAAGAACAGGTACTGGGGCTGGGGTTGTGACTCAGTGGTAGAGCCCTTACCTGGTACGTGCAAGGCCCTGGGTTCGATTCTCAGCACCACATAAAAATAAATAAATAAAAATAAAGGCACTGTGTACAACTAAAAGAAATGTTAAAAAAAAAAAAGAACAGGTACTAAAGAACAAATTTAACTTCCAAAAATAATTCCCAGAAACATCTGCTACCCAGAAATTCTCAGAATATCACTTCCCAGAATTGACAACCTATTGCCAAAATCTCAATAAAGTCTGCCAACATCATTCTGGAGAAAAAGAATCGCTTTGATTCTAGAAGTAAATGCTACCTTCCAGTTAGCCACAACATAGGCTCTTCATTATTTCTCTAACTAGTATGTTAATACTGAAAAATAAATACAAAGACTGGCTGGGAATAGAGCTCAGTAGAATATAGTAGTAACATTTCCTAGCCGTGATGATGAGACCTTGGGTTTAATCCCAAGTTCACCGAAAAAAAAAAAAAAAACAGAGAGAGAGGAAAAAGAAAAAAAAATCCACAAACAACCTTCTCACAACTTTCTGTTTAAAGAAAATTTTAAATATTAAACTCACAAATTCTTTCCTCTAATTCTATGAAGTTCATGAAAATCTACGAAGATGGATTTAAAAAAAAAAACAAAAAACAGAAAAATCAAAATTCCAAAACTTAACAATTAAAAGAGGAAGAATAAGCAGAAACAACAGTCAGCATGAAAGACATTTCATAAAAGAGTCCTAAAGTCTATTTCAAAGGATAAACTGTTGCCTTTAAAAGAAACACATCACAAAGATTGACCAGTTCATGCATCCCTCCATCCACCCAGTTTTACCAAAACTACAATACTTACCAGACAGCACACTCAACTGCCAGCAAAAGACCTCAAGCAATCACAACGCATTTGTGGGATAAGTGATACAGGAACCGGAGGGAAGGGTATGGAGGGAGGAGACAACTGCAACTAGCAACAATGGGAAACTGTTAATCTAAACCACAAAGGCTTCCCACAGAACAGGATATCAAAGAATACAATTCTTTTTTGCTAACTACCAGGAACTCAGCACTGACAATTCACTATAATACTAAAAAGGAGAGCCTCCAATTAAATACAAAAGTAAATTAAAGAAACCAACCAAAAGTAACTTGAAAGGACAAATCACAAATTTTACTAGAGGCTTAAGAAAAACAAAGTATGAGGTTGTTTCCTCTAAGGGCATTCCTGATAACAAAGGTCATTAAACAATAAGGCTTTCTGAGGTGGCCACTGCTTCCAAAGAAAAGTCATCCCTAAAAAAAACAGTCCTTTGCACTACAGTCAAAAGGAGTACTAAAAGAGACTTTTTCAAGACAGAAGGTGGACTTGGGTGGGACTCTAGAAAATCTTCCCTGGTACTCCCAATAAAACTGGAGGGCAGGAGAGGAAAGCATAAATTATGTCTGTTACTCTGTGAAAAAAAAAAAGGGGGGGAGACTTTTACAGTGCTTTACAGAATAACTAAAACAATTCTTAATCCCTAATTCAGAATTCCAAGACTATCTGAACATCTAAGTCAAATCATATTGATAGGCAAAACTCCCCCAACTGTCTTAAACATTAAAAGAGGCCACACTACCAAAGAAGTTATATAAACCAAACTGTTGGGATCATGTTAATCAATTTAAAATGCTTGGTATCTCAAGGTTCTCAAACCCAAAGTTGAGCGACTGAGGTTGTAGCTCAGTGGTATAGTGCTTGCCTAGCATATGTGAGGCACTAGGTTTGATTCTCAGAACCGCATATAAATAAATAAAAGGTCCCTTGACAACGAAAAAAATGTTAAGAAAAAGAAAAAAACCAAAGTTGAGAACAGTGAAAGCTCCCCACCCCTCTCAGGGGAGAGACCAAGTTACATCACTAAGAACAAACAGTAAACAGAGTCCCACCCCCAAACAAATGATCAGTCAACCAAAACTTGCATTCGCAGGCAGGACACAAAGGCTCAGAGGACCAAAACACACTCTTTTATGTATTACTCCAGTTATAAAACAGCTTTATTGAAACTTTATTGAAAGAATTTGTTTTCTAAGCATACTGATGAAAAAAAATCTCGGCAGAATCTTTGCAAGATATGAAGGTCTATTATATTTCTACAGTTTGAGAGACAATATAAGCTGACTAAAAAAAATTTAAGATTTTATGGGTAAAATTAAACAGCCATGGACATTGCCCCCCAAATAATTAAACTCTTACATTTTAACAATATTTAACAATAAACTAAAGTAGTCCTTTGGCAACAAGGTGACAATTTTATAATGTTATTGTATTTTTATACCTTTATTTTTATTTATTTTTATGGGGTGCTAAGGATCAAACCCAGTGCCTCACACATGCTAAGCAAGTGCTCTATCACTGAGTCACACCCCAGCCCCCAGTTTTTTTGTTGTTGTTGTTTTGTTTTGTTTTTTAAGGTACTACTGATGTCAGACATGGTAGCATACTTCCAGTGATTTGGAAGGCCAAAGCAGGAAGATTGCAAATTTAAAACCAGCCTCAGCAACACAGTGAAGCCCTAAGCAACTTAGTGCAACCCTATCTCAAGATGAAAACTAAAAAAGAGCTGGGTATGTGGCTTAGTTGTTAAGTGCCCCTAGATTCAATCCCTGTTACAAAAAAAAAAAAAAAAAGTGTACTACTTGGTTTCTCTTGCTAACCATCAGCATTTTAATTAAGTCTCTTAGTGCCAGGCTGGGAAGGGTATGATAGAGCCATCTCAAGTGTGAAACACAGGATTTTTACTGATCAGTACTAAATGCAAAAACATGTACAAACATTAAAGTCAAGCACTCTAGTTATTAAGACATTGTAAGGGGCTGGGATGTAGATCAGTAAAAGAGTCTGTACTTTGCATCTTTGCAAGTGAAAGACCCTAGAATCAATTCCCAATACCCACCCCCGCCAAAAAAAAAAAACACACTAGTACCACAAAAAAAAGAGACAGAGAGAATATTCTTTGTGGAACTAACCAAATGAAACTATAGAGTACTAGAACAGTTACAGAGTTTCAACTTTGTAATGCAACTAAATAGCAAGACTTTTCATATCTCAGAAGAAATGATCCATTGGGAAATCTCACCCTTACAGATTGTAATCTTTTCTGAAGCCCCCCAGAAAACGCTTCCATAAAAATTTCCTAGAGCACTCACATTCTGCCTTTTATAAGTTATACTGGAGATTATATATTATTCCTTCAAGACTGCACATGATATGCTGTATCACCCACAGAGAGAATACTGCACGTGAAAATAAATTGGGGCAACTACAGATCTGTGCCTAGTAAGTATCATATTAACTAACTATACGATTGCTAAGTCAAGAAACAGTCATGTAGTTTTTGTTTACCCAGGGATTCTCAAGTTGGATGACTAGTTACAACAGTACTTTCGAAAGTTGTGCTTCAAACAAAAACTAAGCAAGTCATGTTTTTCAAGTCGTTTTTGGGTACCTCGAATCATAAAAGACAAAGGCTGCAGGTGTGGTGCTGCACACCTGTAATCCCAGTGGCCCAAAGGCTAAGGCAGGAGGGCTGTAAATTCAAAGCCAGCTTAGTGACGCCCTCTCAAAATGAAACATAAAAAGGACTGGGGATGTGGCTCAATGATTAAGTACCCTGGGGTTCAATCACTGGTACAAAAAAAGAAAAAAAATGCAAAGACCTGTGAAGAACTATAATTATTATTAGCAAGGACAATCTACCTCTAAGATTGGAATAAAGGAATTAAGAAAAATCTTTCAATGAAGGAGGGAAGGAGAGTAGAAGAACACAGGCTGAAAGTTCAGTTTGGTCAGATCCCACATCCTTTCCTGATTGGTTTCTGCTAACAAGCAAGGTAAGATATGACAAAATGTTCAATTTAATAAAGACATTATTCTTCTCTTAAAACACTGTAGATGTCAGAGCAGGAACTATTTGGGTTAATGCTGTATATGGCTTGCATTGGTTGTTTGTTATTATGTGTCTGCCCCTAAATGGTGAGGCAATGGAAACCTTCAGGGACACTGTAAGTCTACAGAGTAGAAAGTCTACTGCCTCAGTGTTGAGAGCCACAGCCAAAGGGGCCCCAGCAAACTTTCAGACTGCCAGCTGATGATTGGCTCACAGCGGCCCCAGCAACATCTAGCTGATTGGCTCCTCTGCGGTGATGCTCATTGGGCTGTTTCCCTGCCCTTTCAGACCACGGAGCTGCTCATTGGGGGACTTTTTTGGCTCCGCCCATGCGACCCAGCCAATCGGCCTCAAGAGCAGGAGGATTGTGGGAGGTGGAGAGGCTTGTGGTTGAGAGAGAGGCTTGTGGGAAGCTGGTGGTGGCAGTTGGACTCTGAGGGTTTTTCCTGAGGAGCGGTTTTGTTTGGCGTGTGTGGTTCTAAAAATAAAGTTAGTTTCTTTTGACAAGTGGCTCCTGATT
>NW_025999862.1:28-25036 GCF_001458135.2 Marmota marmota marmota | reverse complement strand
AAAAAAAAAAAAAAATATTAAAATTCTCTTAAAAAAATGTAATAAAGTTTCCTGTACGTTAAAAAAAAAAACTAAATAAAGAACCTACAGAACTAAAAAACACAACAATTAGAGTAACAGACATATATAAAATATTTCATACACCAACGAATGAATATACATTCTTCTTAGTAGGCCATGGACACCATATCTTAGACCACAAAGCAACTCTTAGTAAATACAAAAAAAATAGAGATAATACCTGGCATTCTATCATATCATAATGGAATGAAAGTAGAAATCAATGATAAAATAAAAAATACAGGGGCTGGGGATGTGGCTCAAGCGGTAGCGCGCTCGCCTGGCATGCGTGCGGCCCGGGTTCGATCCTCAGCACCACATACAAACAAAGATGTTGTGTCCGCTGATAACTAAAAAATAAATATTAAAATTAAAAAAAAAAAAAAAATACAAGCTAGATAATATGCTATTGAATAACCAATGGATAACAGAAGAAATCAGGGATGAAATTTTTAAAAAATACTTAGAGGTAAATGAGAATAGCGATAAATTTCAAAATCTATGGGACATTATGAAGGCAGTGCCAAGCGGAAAGTTCATTGCACTGAGCTCATCCATTAAGGAACAGAAATTCACCAAATAAATAACCTAGCATTACATCTCAAAGCCCTAGAAAAAGAAGAACAAATCAACACCAAATGCAGTATAACACAGGAAGTAATTAAAATCAGAGGCAAAATCAATGAAATTAAAACAAAAAAAATTTTGTTTTTTTTTTAATCAACAAACCATGGGCTGGGGTTGTGGCTCAGAGGTACAGCCCTCACCTAGCATGTGCGAGGCCCTGGGTTCAATCCTCAGTACCACAAAAAAATAAATAAAGAAAGGTATTGTGTCCAACTACAAACTAAAAAATAAATATTAAAAAAAAAAAAAAACAAACAACAAACCAAGAAGTTGGTTCTTTAAAATAAATAAATAAACCTTTAGCCAAGCTAATAAAGAGAAAAACTCAAAATTACTAAAATCCATGATGAAAAATGAAATATCATCACTACTGAACACTATGATGGACACTATTGAAATACACTCATATATTGCTGGTGGGACTGCAAATTAGTACAACCAGTATGGAAAGCAGTGTAGAAATTCCTCAGAAAACTTGGAATGGAACCACCTTTTGACCCATTTATCCCACTCCTTGGTATATACACAAAGGACTTAAAATCACCCTACTACAGCATTGACACAGCCACATTAATGTTTATAGCAGCTCAATTCATAATAGCCACGCTATGAAACCAATCTAGGTGTCCTTCAAGAGATGAATGGATAATGTGGTATATATACACAATGGAATAGTACTCAGCCATTAAGAAGAGCAAAATTATGGCTGGTAAATGGGTGGAACTGGACTATCATGCTAAATGAAATAAGCCAATCCCCCCAAAAAAACAAAGGCCAAATGTTCTCTCTGATATGTAGATGCTAACACAGATGGGCGGGAGGATAGAAGTTCTTTGGATTAGACGAAGGGGAATGAAGGAAGGCGGGGGGGAATAGAAAAGACAGTGAAATGAATCAGACATAACTTTCCTATGTTCATACATGAATACATAATCAGTAAAATTCCATATCATGTACATCCACAAGAAAAGGATCCTAATTAGACTAAATTATTCTCCTGTATTGTATAATACATCATTCTACTGTCATGTGCAGCTAGAAAGAACAATACCAAAAAAAAAGACTGAAGCTTGTTGAAACTAAGAAGTCATAAGGATATGTACATTAACAATGTATACTTGCTAACAAAACTTTCCTACAGATATACAGGTTAATAATTCTAAAACCACTATACATGAAAATGGGTAAGTGATGCTGGATGCAGTAATGTATGCCTATAATCCCAGTTACTCAGAAGGCTGAGGCATGAAGATATGCCGCAGTCTGGCTGGGCACAAATCATGAGCCACTCAAGCAGGAACAAACTTTATTTCCGAACTCCCGCTAACGCCACCCAAGCGGCCCTTCCAGGAACACCACACACCAACCTGAACTCCCTCCACCGGAACTTCACCAGCCAACTCGAACTCCCCAAACTCCCCAGGAATCCCCAAGAGAACTCCAAAGTAGCGGCACGCCCAAGGCGGACAGCAGGAGTCTATATACAATTGAATACACAGCTTAACATAACCATCATCATCTCAATGGCTTGCTGGCGTCACCTCTCAACCACTCCCTTCTGGCAAAATGCCATGCGTCATCCGGACTAGGCTGTGGCCCTCAACATTGATAGACAATTCAATACCTTTTCTAAAACAAAAAGGGTTAGAGGGATAGGAATATAACTCAGTTGGTAGAGTGCTTGCCTCACATGCACAAGGCTCTGGGTTCACTCTCCAGCAACACCAAAAAAAAAAAAAAAAAAAAAAGGTGGGGGGGCGCAGGAGATATATCTCAGTTGTAGAGCAACCCTAGGTTTAATCCCCAGTACTGGGGGGGTGGAGGAGGGATCAAAAAGGGTAGATAAGCAAATGTACAAATGAGTAAACGGATATCTGGTACAGGATCCTGAAACAGAAAAAGAACACTATAACTGAATAAACTATAAGCTTTATTTAATAATAACATATCAATAATGGATATTTAATTATAACAAATATACTGAACTAATTTAAGGTGTAAATAATAAGGGAAACTGAGCGAGGGAATAGTGGGAAATTTTCTGTATTATCTTCTCAACTTTTTTGTGAATCTAAAACTATTCTACAAATAAAATCTGGTTTTAATATTTATTTTAAAAAGTAGGAACTGCTGGACATGTGGTGCACACCTGTAATCCAAGCAGTTCAAGACGCTAAGACAGGAGGTCACAAGTTCAAGGCCAGCCTCAGCAACTTAGTGAGGCCCTAAGCAACTAAGCAAAACTCTGTCTCAAAATAAAAATAAAAAAGGGCTGGGAACTACTTGGCTCAGTGGTAACATGCCTCTGGGTTCAATCCCCAGTACCCAAAAATGTATAAAATTTTTTTTATTTTAAAAAGGTATGAACTTAATAAAAATCAGTATCATATTTCTAAAAATTCACATACAAATGGAAAACTAACTCACAAAAGAAAAACAGATGACATGCAAATAATTTCTGTCAGATCAGGCTGGGCAGGCAGCAACCAAAGTTGGCAAATTTAAAAGGGCCGCTGAACAGGCTTTATTGAGATATCACTCCCAGGCAGAACTCGATCAGACCCACAGAGGGGACAGGGGAAGGGTCTGAGGAGAAACCGCGTGGAAGCTAGACAGACTGGACTTTTATGGGGCTTACAGAAGGAAGGGAAGGGCTTGCGACAGGAAAAGGTGTCTCTAGGGTCCCTTGCCCCCTTGGAGTTGGTCAGGGGAGTTGGCTGAACTCCAGGATTGGCCAGGGGGTCCTGCTGATTGACAGGCGTTAGTCAGGAGATCTGGCTGATTGACAGTCGTTTCCAGTGGCATCTGATTGATGTTCAAAGCAGCCCGTGCTTTGTTGTCACTAAGTTGCCACCAAGTCACTGCCACCGACCTAACAATTTCTAGTGTATATCATACTCCAAAAATGATATAGCCCTGTGAAATACAACAACTAGTTCACATTATGATAAAGATACTCAGAATATTTTTTTAAGTCATACCACAAAGAGAATAATTTAGGGAATATGTTTACATTTTTATGAAGTACTCAATATTTCCTATGCACAAACAAGATAAACAGGAAACCATTAGAACTTATTCATGGGCTGGGGATGTGGCTCAAGCGGTAGCGCGCTTGCCTGGCATGTGTGCGGCCCGGGTTCGAGCCTCAGCACCACATACAAACAAAGATGTTGCTGTCCGCCGAAAACTAAAAAATAAATATTAAAATTCTCTCTCTAAAAAAAACAAACAAAACTTATTCATCCTTAGAATCAAATGGAACCATAAAGAACTTCTGAGATTCAGAAAGGTTAAGCATGAGAATGCTTACATGACTAGATAATAAGGTAAATCCTCTCCCAATCCCTGCCTTGGGGGTACTAGGGATAAACAGAACTACATGCTAATAAGCAAGCACTCTAACACTTAGTTACACTACCAACCCTTTTTTATTTATTTTACCCTTTTTTTTTTTTTTTTTGAGACAGAGCCTCAATAAGTTGCTCAAACTGGCCTCAAACTTGTGATCTTCCTAACTTAGCCTCCCCAAGAGCTAAGATTACAGGAGTATTGTACCACACCAACAATAATATAATCTTTATAAACTATATATAAGTGGAATTTTATTTTAAATGTGCAAAAGCTTCATTATTTAAGAATATAAATTTATATCAAACAAAATTTATAAAAGCAAATTTATAAAATTTATAAAATCAAAATCTCCTTTTCCTTTCTTTTGTAAATCTGATGTCCACATAAAAGTATGAAAATATTCCCCCGTACTGCAAATATGAAAACAACAATGTTATGAAAATATTTAAAGATTAAACCAAGACAAATGCAGAAGGAATAAAATGATATTACTGATTTTATTTATTCTTAAAACAAGTCTAAGAGACTTCTATAATGAATGTCTCATGTCATTAAGTTATATCTTAAATAAATATTTACTGTATATATTTACTATAAGCTAGACATAGTGTTAGTATTAGTATTAGAGATACAAAGATGACTAAAAATTATGGGACCTTCAAAACATTCGCTGTCCAAAGGAAGAGAAAGAAAACACATAATAGAGATATGAATAAAGTATCTTGAGAAGTCTATAAAAAGTTTACAGAGAAAATAATAACCGAATTGAGTTTTGACAGTGTTATATAATAAAGACTGGTCTTTGTCCTAGGTTTCTAGGATATAGTCTCTAAACCTTTGGAATTTCCCAAATGATATGAGTGACTTTGTTATTCATGGTAGGGACCAAATAAGCTTATGCTAACCAGGCGACTCATAGTGAGCCCCTAAATAGTTTCAAGATGAGGGCTGGCCATGCTGAAAAGTCCATATGATGACAAGGCTCAGACTTTCAGTCATATAATCAGTCTGACTTCTTATGAGTGGAGGGAGCTGGACACCAAGTTTAATCATATGGTCAATGATTCAATTAATCATGCCTACACAATGAAGCCCCAATAAAAACTCTGAACACTAAGGCTCTGTGAGCTTCCATGGTTGGTGATATACACTGTGTCAGGAGGGTGATACATCCTGAGGATGAAGATGATGAACAAACAGGTTAACTCTCTCCTAGCACTAACAAGGCTGTTTTTCATTGTTTGCTTTTATTCACTCCTCAAATAATTAACCAATAAAGTTATCCTTTCCTGAAAATAATAGTAAAGGAAAACATCCAAAAAAAAAACCAGACACACCAGTGATTCAACTTCCCGATCAGTAATCTTTCTTTAGGTTTACAGGAACTAGGAAAGCCTGGAATACCTGATGACCAATGGACAATGTCAAAATCCCTCAAGACCCAGGCACAGTGGAGTAAACCTATAATTCTAACAATGCAGGAGGATGGCAAGTTCAAGGCCACCTCAGCAATTTAGAAAGATCCTCAACAACTTAGCAAGACTCTGTCTCAAAATAAAAAATAAAAAGGGCTGGGGATGTGGCTCAGTGGTTGAGTGCTATTGGATTAAATCCCCAATACAAATATATTAATAATTAAAAATGGCTGGAGGTATATTCATTAAATCTCCAGTACCCACCAAGACAGATACGTAGACCAATGGTATAGAAGACATAGAGACAAACCCATATGAATACAGTTATCTCATACCAGAAAAAGGCGCCAAAAACATACATTGGAGAAAAGATAGCCTCTTCAACATATGGTGCTGAGAAAACTTGAAATCCACATATAGCATAATGATATTAAACCCCTATCTCTCACCCTGCACAAAAATCAACTTAAAGTGACTCAAATACTTAGGCACTAGAACAGAGACTCTGCACCTACTACAAGAAAAAGCAGGCCCAAATCGCCACCATGTCAACTTCCTTAACAAGACCCCTAAGTGCAAGAAGTAAAATCAAGAATCAATAAATGGGTTGGAATCAAACTAAAAGCTTCTTCACAGCAATCAATAACGTGAAGAGAGAGTCTACAAAATGGAGAAAATTTTTAACACATGCACCTCAGATAGAGCATTAATCTCCAAGATATATAAATAACTCAAAAAACTTAACACCAAAAAAACCCCAAATAACCCAGTCTAATAAATGGGCAAAGGAAATGAACAGACACTTCATAAAAGAAATACAATCAACAAATATATGCAAATTGTTCAACATCTCTAGCAATTACAGAAATGCAAATTAAAACCACACCAAGATTCTATCTCACTGCAGTCAGAATGGCAATTATCAAGAATACAAGTAACAATAAATGTTGTCGAAGATGTGGGGAGAAAGGTACTCTCATATATTGCTGGTGGGACTGCAAATTGGTACAACCATATGGAAAGCAGTATGGAGATTCCTTAGAAAACTTAGAATGGAACCACCATTTGATCCAGTTATCCCACTCTCGGTCTATACCCAAAAGGACTTAAAATCAGCATAATATAGCATTGACACAGCCACATCAATATTTACAGCAGTGCAATTCACAATAGCCAAGCTATGGAACCAATCTAGGTATCCTTCAACAGATGAATGAATAAAAAAAATGTGGTACATATACACAATGGAATAGTACTCAGCCATCATAAAGAAGAATGAAATTATGGCATTTGTTGGTAAATGGATGGAACTGGAGAATATTATGTTAAGTGAAATAAACCAATTCCAAAGAACCAAAGGCCAAATGTTTTCTCTGATATGTGGATGCTAATTCACAATAAGGGGTGGAGGGAGAATAGAGATATTTTGCACTAGAGAGAGGGGAGTGAAGAAATGGGAGAAGATATGAGGCTAGGAATAATAATATAATGAATTGGACATTATTACCCTATGTGCATATATGATTCCATGACCTATGTAACTCTAAATCATGTACAACCAGATGAATGAGAAGTTATATTCCATTTATGTATGATGTGTCAAAATCATTCTACTGTCCTTTAGAACTAATTAGAACAAATAAAAAATAAAATTTCCAGTACAACCAGGGGAAAAAAAACCTGTTAACTGATCACTGGCAAGGCATCATGCACACACTTGGAAACCTACTGGGAAGGCTGACAGCGGCAAGAGGATCAAAGTTCCAGGCCAACCTAGGCAACCGAACAAGAGTCTATCCACAAATAAAATAAGCTGGGCATGGTGGCTCATAACTCTAATTCCAGCAACTCAAGAGGCTGAGGTAGGAGGATAGAAAGTTCAAAGCCAGTTTCATCAACTTAGCAAGACCCTGTTTCAAAATACAAAATAAAATGGGGTGGGGCTGTGGCTCAGTGATTAAACATCCCTGGGTTCAATCCCTGATACCAAAAACTAAATAAACAAAATAAAATTTTAAAAGGCTGGCATGTGTAAGGCTCTGGCTTCAATCCCAAATACTGCACGTACAAACACAGAAAACTGATCACTACAAAAATTAATGAACATTCCAGTGCCTACCGTCTATGAATAAATTAGACTCCCCAGAAACTTCATATGAGCTTTTGTGACTACACCCCCTGGAAAGATGCAATTTTTCCTTCATCTGCTAGCTTATTATAAATAAAGTCCTTTCTTCTATTGTTACTCTCTTTGAGTTTCTGGCTACAAGAGGTAGCAGCAGAACTGGACCTTTCATGGTTACAAGGACACTGATGCTTAACTTTAGGACTCTCCCATATCTCACTCTTGTGCATCTCTCTCTTTTGTCGGTTCACATTTGTATCCTTTTGCTATAATAAAACTTTAATCATTAGGTATAATGCTTTCCTGAGTTCTGTGAGTTGTTCTAACAAATTATCAAACTTGAAGGGGTTGTAAGAACCCCTGATTTTGTAGCATCTTTGTGATAAGCACAGGATGTCTGGGGATACTCAAACTTGCAACTATTATCTAAAATGAGGACAGTTTTGTGGAGGGCTATACCCTTGCGAAATCTTAACACTGAGTAATGTCATATCTCCATCAAAAACACTCTAGAGGAATTAGTTTAAGAATTCACAAGGTTAGCCCATATGGTGGCCCACTCCTGTAATCCCTGCAACTTTGGAGGGTAAGGTAGGATGACTACAAGTTTGAGGCCAGCCTGGGCAACTTAGTAAGACCCTATCTCAAAATTTAAAAAAATAATAAAAGGAGTGGGAATATAGCTCAGTAGTAGAACAACCCTGGGGTCAATCCCCAGAACTTCAAAACATAGCATGGACCATGCGTGAAGGCACACATTCATAATTCTGGCTACTTGGGAGGCTGAAGTGGGAGGATCACCAAGTTTGAGACCAGCCTGGGCAGCTAAGCAAGACTCTGTCCCATGATAATTTTTTTTTTTTTAAAGATCTAGGGCTGTAACTCACTGAGTGTTGGCCTAGCTAGTATGTTCAAGGCTATGGTTTAAAACCCCAGTACTAAAAACAAACAAACAAATAGCACGATGCTGGCATAAAAACAGACTCATAAAGTAATGGAACAGAACAGAGAACCCAAAAATAAATCCACCTATTTACAGCCAACTGATTTTCTTCCCCCAGTGCTGATGACCATAGAACTATATCCCCAATCCCATAGCTAACTGATTTTTTTAAAAGGCAGCAAGCATATACACTAGGAAAAGGAAAGCCTCTTCAATAAATGGTGTTAGAATAAAATATACATATGTAGAATAAAGAAATTAGATCCCAGGGCTGTGGTTGTGGCTCAGTGGTAGAGTGCTTGCCTAGCATGCGTGAGACACTGGGTTCAATTCTCAGCCCCATATATGAATAAAATAAAGGTCCATCAACATCTAAAAAATATTTTTTAAAAAAAGTAATTAGATCCCTGTCTTTCACTATATATAAAGATTAATTTAAAATTGATCAGGGTTGGGGTAATACTCAGTTGGTACAGTGCTTGCCTCACATGTACAAGGCCCTGGTTTCAATTCCAGCACCACAAAAATAAAAAAATTGATCAAAGACTTAAATAATAGTATTTGAAACTACTAAAAGGAAATATAGGAGAAATGCTTCAGGACACTGATTAAGATTTTTTGGATATGACCCCAAAAGCATTGACAACAAAAACAAAAACTAACAAAAGAATATGTCAAACTAAAAAGCTTCTGAGCTTGGGGTTGGGGGAGTAGCTCAGTGGTATAACACTTGCCAGCACCACACACACACAAAAAAAAAATCAACAGAATGAATGAACCACATACAGAATGAGAAAAAATATTCACAAATTAATCTGACAATGGATTAAATCCAAAATATATAAGGACTTCAACTAAACAGCAAAACAAAACCAAATAATCTGATTTAAAATGAGTGAATAAACTGCATACAGGTTTCTCAGTAGGATATACAAATGGCCAAAATATAAATGAAAAAATGTTCACCATCACTAATCACAATGGAAATGCAAATCAAAACAAAGATATATTATCCTTGTTAAAATGGCTACTATTAAAAAGACAAAAAATAACAAATGCAGGTGAGGATACAGAAAAAGGGGAACTCTCACATGCTGCTGGTAGAAATGTAAATTAGCACATCTATTATGGAAAATAGTATGGAGATTTCTCAAAAACTAAAAATAGAACTACCATATGATTCAGCAATCCAACTACTGCATAGATATTCAAAGGAAAGGAAATTAGTATGAACTTACATATCCACTGAGGGCTATTCACAATAGCCTAGATATGTAATCAATGTAGGTATCCATCAACAGATGAGTAGATGATGAAAATGTGGTGTATACATAAACGATGGGATATTATTCAGTCATTAAAAAAAAATTCTGGGCTGAGAATGTAGCTCAGTTGTAGAGCACTTGCCTGGCATGCACAAAGCCACTGGAGATTGAATCTCCAGCAGTGCAAAAAACAAAAATAAATAAATAAATAATTTCAAAAATCCATACTAAAGCACAAACAAAATTAAACTGCATAATATTACAGATAAAGAGAAATTTCTATATGCTTCTAGAGAGGAAGAAAGAGTCATACACAAAAAAATTGAGAATCAGAATGGAATAATAACAATGAATGTACTTAATGTCAAAGAACTACACATTTAAATATGGTTAAAACAGGGCTGGGGTTGTAGCTCAGTGGTTGAGCATTTGCAAGCATGTGTGAGGCACTAAGTTCAATCCTCAGCACCACATAAAAAAATAAATAAATAAAATAAAGGTATTGTGTCCATCTACAACAACAACAAAATTTTTTTAAAAGCTTAAAACAATAAATTTTATGTATATGAAATTTTTTGGGGGGGGAAGAAGTTTACTGGACATTGAACCCAAAGGACTTTTACCACTGAGTTACAGCCCCAGCTCCCCACCTTTTTTTTTACTTCCTTTTTTTTTTTTTTAAGTTGTAAATGGACTACAATATCTTTTTTTTTTTTTTTAATGTGGTGCCAGGGATCGAACCCAGTACCTCACCCATGCAAGGCAAGCACTCTACCACTGAGCCACAATCCTGGGCTCCCCAGCCCTTTTTATCTTTATTTTTTATTAAGTTGCTTAGGACCTCACTATAAATTGCTGAGGTTGGCCTCAAACTTGTGATCCTCCTGCCTCAGCTTCCTGAGTCTATGGAATGACAGGCATGCACCACCATGCCCACCAATATAAAAATATAAAACTTTTTTTTCTTTCTTCTTTTTTTTTTTTTTTGGTGTGTGTGTGTGTGTGTGTGTGGTGCAGGGGATTTGTAAGGCAAGCACTCTAACAACTGAGCTATATCCCCAGCCCAACATAAAGCTTTTTAAAAAGAGAATGAGGCCAGGCACGGTGGCACACACCTGCAATCCCAGTGTTTTGGGAGTCTGAGACAGGAGGATTGTGAGTTCAAAGCCAGGCTCAGCAACTTAGTGAGGCACTTAGCAACTCACCAAGTCCCTGTCTCTAAATAAAATATAAAAAAGGGCTGGGGGTATTGCTCAGTGGTTGAGCACACCTTGGTTCAATCTTCATTACCAAAAAAAAAAAAGAGAGAGAGAGAGAGAAAGAGAATGATGAACTACTTCAGTGGTCTGTCTGATCCCAAATCCATGATAATTTTCTGTAGAATTTCAAAGTAAAATGCACATATTGCAAATCCTATCCACAATCTGCCTTACCAAAAATTACATGTTTATTTAATAAATGTCCATTTTTTTTTCTTTGTTTTATGGTACTGGGGATTTCATCCAGGGCTTCACAAATGCTAGTGAAGTGTCTACACTGAGTAATACCCCAGCCCTTTTTATTATTTGATACATGTTCTTGCTAAATTATCAAGGCTGGCCTTGAACCTGCTATCCTCCTCCTTAACCTTCCAAGTTACTTGGACTATATAGGCATGTGCTACCATACCCAGCTCTATCGTTTATTCTTTTTTTTTTTTTTTTTTTTTTTTTGGATATGGAGAAATAAACCCAGGGGTGTTTAACCACTGAGCCATAACCACAGCGCTTTTTATTTATTTTGAGACAGGGTCATGCTAAGTTGCTTAGGGCCTTGCTAAATTGCTGAGGCTGGCTTCACACTTGTGATCCTCCTCCTGCCTCAGCCCCCCAAGACACTGGGATTACAAGTGTGGCCACCAAGCTGGGCTATCATTGTTCTTATAAAAATGAAATAAAATGAAGCTGAAAAAAAATAAATTGGATTTGAGAATTTAGGTAGCTCAGGAGTAGAATACCTGCCTAGTATGCATAAGACCTTGGGTTTAATCCCCAATGCTGAAAAAAAAAAATTAGTTTTTTAAAAGCTGAGCACATGTAAAAAGCAAGACAATTATTTCATCTAAGGAAAATAAATTGTACAACAAAATTATTATAGTCATAGGACCTTATGTAGCTCAGATTCAATATTTGTGTAAAACAAACAATACTGAGCTGGGCATGGTGGCATAGTTAATCCTAGCAGCTTGGGAGGCTGAGGTAGGAGGATTATAAACTCAAGGCCAGCCTCAGCAATTTAGCACGACCCTGTCTCAAAAAATTTTAAAAAGGCTGGGAACACAGCTCAGTTATAAAGTGCAACAAGGTTCAATCCCAAATACTGAAAACAATGATATAATCCCCAAATTACATTAACATTCAGAACATAAGGAAGAAGAATTAAAGCCTCATATTCCATAACATTTTATGTTTAATGTTTTAATTTTTAAAAATTTGTTTCCCTTTTTTATTTTTTGAGACAGGGTCTCATTAAGCTGCTGAAGGCCTCACTAAGTTGCTAAGGTTGGCTTTGAACTTGTGATCCTCCTGCTAAGCCTCCTGAGCCACTGGAATTACAGACATGCACCACATTACCTAACAATTGGTTCACTCTTTCTGAGCACGGTGATACATGCCTGTAGTCCTAATTACTTTGAGGCTGATGAAGATCACTTGAGCCTAGGTGTTCAAGGTCAGCCTAGGTAATACTGAGAGACCTCTGGCTCTAAAAAAGAAACACAAATATTCACTCTTGTGCTTGCCTAGTGTTCATGAGAGATGAATTTAATACCCTGAACCTCCATAACTTTCTTATGTTCATATATGAATACCCTACCAGTGAAACTCCACATCATGTACAATCACAAGAATAGGATCCTAATTAGAACAAGTTATATTCCATATACACATAATATGTCAAAATATGCTCTATTGTCATATATATCTGAAAAGAACAAATAAAAAAGAAAATACCCAGCACCTCGGGGGTGGGGGATAGGGAATGTGGAGTTTCGTCATCTTGCGGTATAGTTCCCAGAGTTTTCAATTTGCTATATATACTTTCTAATTTAATAACTACTGAATTGGATGCTAATAATAATCTATATAGTATGTTTTTTAACAAACTTTATACAGTTTCTCAAAAATCCTATAAAATGGGTTAGATAGAAATTAATACACCATTTCCCCATTTATAGATAAGGAAACTGAATCACAGAGAAACTAAAATTATTTTCCCAAGGTCAAAGAGTTACAATGAACCAAAATCACCTATTGCAGTCTAGGGCTCTTTTCATAAAGCCACATAGATCACTAATACAAAACTAAATTTTTGCTAAAAACTAATTTTTAAATGTATTTACTTATTTATTTGTTTATTTATTTATATATAGGCCACATTTAACTATGTTGTTGCCCAGGCTAGTCTAAAATTCCTGGGTAAAGCAATCCTCCCACCTTAGCCTCCCAAGTAGCTGGGATTACAGGCACTTGCTACTGCACCTGGCTAAAAGTGATTTTTTGATCAGTGACTGGCAGGAGGTAAGGAACGTATAGGCCAGAAAGGAAGTGGGGGTGGCTATCAAAGCACAATAGGGAGCCAGGTGCAGTGGTGTGCACCTCCAGACCCAGATACTAGAGAAGCTGAGGTGGGAGGACTACATGAACCCAGGAGTTCAAGACCAAACTGGGCAACACAGGGAGATCCTGGATCAAAATATACATATATATACAAACTTGGGGGGGGGGGGGGGAGGGGGGGGGGTGGACGTGTGAGAGAGAGAGTTGGTACCTTGATTGTAGCAATCTCAATATTCTGATGGTGATGCTGCATTATAGTTTTACCATTAGAAGAAACTACATAAAGCATGTATCAGATCACTCTATATTAATTATAATTTACTATAACTGTGTGAAACTGGAATTCTCTCAAAATAAAGAGTTTAATTTAAAAAGAAAATAACTACCAGACACACCTGTAATTCAACTACTGGGGAGGTTGAGGCAGGAGGATCCCAAATTCAAGGCCAGCCTGACAACTTAGACAATGTCTCAAAATAATATTTTTAAAGGGGTTGGGGATGTAGCTCAGTGGTAAAGCATTTACCTAGCATGTGTGAGGCCCTGGTTTCAATCCTTAGTATATTAAAATAATAGTAATAATAATAATTTATACTTTTCATCTTTAAGAACCTTAAACTGAATAGGAAAACTTAAATAAATTAAAACAAAATGAAACAGGATCATTCATCAGAGCTTAAAATCCAACAGAGAAGACCTGAAAAGTGGGATAAACCCCATTAACATAAGCTTTAAAATAAGCCATAGAGAACCTTGGAAATGAAAAAAAGGGACCCCTAGGATTCTTACTTCCCAAAGCAACAAAATCAGTCAAGACAATACAGAAGGGCTGGGGATGTGGCTCAGTGGTAGAGCGCTTGCCTAGCATGCACAAGGCCCTGAGCTCAATCCCCAGCACGGCAAAAGGAAGGAAGGAAGAAAGGAAGGAAAGAAGGAAGAAAGGAAGGGTGGGTAATTAAATAAATAACAGATAAAACAGACCAAAAAAATGACAATATTAGAAACAAATTTATTAAGTCTTAAAAAGTCATCTCAATGGGCTAGAGGCACAACTCAGTGGTAGAACACTCACAAGTCCCTGGGTTCTATACCCTATATTGAAAGGGGAGGAGAAAAAAAACACTTAGAATAAAGTTAGAGCTGCTACCACCAAAGTTTCCTTCAACCTACCATGCTCTTTACTGCAATTTGCAACTTAAGAAAGACTCAGTGTGCATGGATAACCTTCAACCTGATATTCAGAGTCACTAACATTTCAAAAGATTTCCCAAATTTTCTTTTGTTTTACTTTGCTTTGTTTTTTGCTACTCACAAAATGCTTGAAGCCTTAACCATTTCCTGCTTCTCCCAGCTGCAGGCCCTGCAATTAGAAAAATGTTCACTCAGCGTCTAGGGCAGGTCTGGTTAAAAGGATGAGCTCATCCCTTCAGAAGAGCACCTGATCCTCAAAGAAGCTGCTCCTCCTCCAGCAAGCAAGTCTTTGTATGTTTAAAGTGACACCCACAACCTGTGCAATCACATGGCCAGAGTCAAAACAAGTCCTCTTCCCTGTACATACCCACCTAGTACCATTAAGTCATATCCTGCTCTGGCCCCGTACTGACTGCCACTGAACTCAGACAGAAGTGGCAGCAGCAGCTGCTGTGGCTGCTATTATGGCCTCATTAGAGAAATACTTTATTTTCAGTTATAATGGAGGTCAGGTCCTTCACCACCACCCTGGAAACAGAGCTGTTAATTTCAATAGGTCCTTGCCCATTGCCCATTGTCAGACCTTACCGGAATCACTATTTCATTCAAAATTTATAACCCATTTTCCTAAACGAGGAATGTAGTGCCTCTCTCTGTATCTTCTCTATTGCATTTGCTCTGTCCACAAGTCTAGCCAAGGCAGCTAAATGCACTATATTCAGTTAGAGCTAAGTACTTCCAAATTAAGTTTGCCTTTCAGTTTAACTACCTCTAAGAAAATACTTACTCCCATAGCTGTCTATTTATTGGTTAAATCAACAACAACAAAAATATTAGCCCAAAGATAGATTTCATTTCATTTCATAATGATTCAAGAGGGGTATAACATATCTTCAATCAGAAGTACATGGATACCAAATAGTCTTGCAAGAAGTATTTCTGGCCCTGTGTGGTGGCACATACCTGTGATCCCAGCAAACTTGGGAGACAGACAGGAGGATCAAAAGTCTGAGGCCAGTCTCAGCAACTTAGCAAGGCCCTAAGCAACTTAATAAGACACTGTTCTCAAAAAAAAAAAAAAGCTGGAGATGTAGCTCATTAGTAAAATGCCTCTGGATTCAATCCCCAATACCAAAAAAAAAAAGAAAAAGAAATATTTCTGTGACCTGTTATACACAAGATCTCTGATGGGGTGCTGAGCAGGCCTTGAACTACAACAGAAATCTAAAAACCAACTTTTCTCACCTTAGTCTTCCTCCACAGGACCTCTGCAGTATTTTTACTTCAGCCATAAGCTTCTAATACATTAACAGACTAAGGAGTCAAGACACAAAAAAGGATCTGGGTTTAATCCCTAGCACAAACAAAAAGATACATTTTTTTTAATTTAAAAAAGGGGGGAGGGCTGGGGATGTGGCTCAAGCGGTAGCGCGCTCGCCTGGCATGCGTGCGACCCAGGTTCGATCCTCAGCACCACATACAAACAAAGATGTTGTGTCTGCCAAAAACTAAAAAATAAATATTAAAAAAAAAAAAAATTCTTTAAAAAAAAAAAATAATAAAAAAAAATAAAATAAAAAAGGGGGGAAATGATTAAGATGGTAAATATTATGTGTATATTACAATTAAAAAAAAACTAATCAAAATTGGTCTTAGTCTGATCAATATAAGATGTTGAGTAAGAAACACTAAATTCAAAGTCTGTTGCTCTTCTCTTCTTTCAAAAATCAATTCAAGATTTATTAATGTTTGAAAAAAAAACCCAGCTGGGTGTGGTGGTGCATGCATGTAATCCCAGCAACTCAGGAGGCTGAGACAAGAGGATCCTAAGTTAAAGTCAGCCTCAGCAACTTAGCAAGGTCCTAAAAAACTAAGTGAGAGGGCTGGGTTGTGGTTCAGTAGTAGAGCACTTGCCTAGCACATTGTGAGGCACTGAGTTTGATCCTCAGCATCACATAATAATAAATAAATAAAGTTATCGTGTCCATCTACAACTAAAAAAAATATTTAAAAAAAAGTAGTGAGATTCTGTCTCTAAATAAAATATTTTTTAAAAGGTGGGGGGGGCCCTCCCTGGGATGTTGGGGATGTAGCTCAATAGTAAAGCACTTGACTAGCTTGCAAAGGCCCAGAGTTCAATCCCCAGCACTGCAAGAAAATTAATGAGTAAAAATAAATAATAAACCTGATGTGCAAGACAACAAAATTATTACTCATTACTTTCACACAAATTGAAAACTTTATATATCCAGGGAATCTTACATAATTAAAGAGACAGCTACTAGGAGCTGGGAGTGTAATTCAGTTGCAGAGCATTTGCCTAGCATACATGAGATCCTAGATTGGATCGCCAGCACTGAAAAAAAAAAAATGTAGTAAATATCATCATTAGGGTTTGCTGAAAAAAAGAGAACTTTAACTTAAAGATCATAGTCTCAAAATATGAAGGTAATAGCTTCGAAATAAGAAAATAGTTATTATTATTTATCATATTTTACACCAAGTTTTAAGTCTGCATAGGGCAGCGAAAATAAAACATAAAAAACAAGCCAGGTTCTGTAGCACATACCTGTAATCCTAGTGGCTCTAGAGGCTGAGGCAGGAGGATCATAAGTTCAAAGCTAGCCTCAGCAACTTAGCAAGGCTCTTAGCAACTTAGCAAGACTCTGTCTCAAAAAAAATTTTTAAAGGGTTGGGGATGTAGCTCAGTGGTTAAGCACCCTGGGGTACAATTCCTTATTACAAAACAAAAGTAAAAAACAGTGACAACCCAAAGTGCTCGTGAGAATGCAAAGAAACTGGACTAAAAAGCAAAATAGTAAAGTCATTCTGAAAAAGAGCAGTTTATGGGGTTGGGGCTATAGTTCAGTGGCAGAGCACTTGCCTAGCACATGTGAGGTACTGGGTTTGATTCTTAGCACCACATAAAAATAAATAAAATAGGGGCTGGGGTTGTGGTTCAGCGGTAGAGTACTCGCCTTGCACATTCGAGGCCCTGGGTTCGATCCTCAGCACCACATATAAATGAATAAATAAAATAAAGGTATTGTGTCCAACTACAACTAAAAAATAAATGTTAAAAAAAGGACTTAAAAAATAAATAAATAAAATATAGGCATGCTCTCTATAACTACAAAAATTGGGAGGGGGGGGAAATAGCAGTTTCTGGGGGCTGGGGTTGTGGTAGAACACTTGCCTGGCATGTATGAGGCACTGGGTTCTACTCTCAGCACCACATATAAATAAATAAATAAATAAATAAATAAATAAATAAATAAAATAAAGGTCCACTGACAACTTAAAAAAAAATTATATACATGTATATGTGTGTGTGTGTGTGTGTGTGTATAAATAGCAGCTTATTAAAAAACTAAACATGCAACTACTATACAAACAAATATTATACTCCTGGACACATATCCCAAACAAATGAAAACTTAACATTTCTATAAAACCTGTATACAAATGTTCACAGCAGTTTTATTTGGTTTTAGTTTTGTTATGAGGTGCTGGGGATCAAATACATAGTCTTGCACATTCTAAGCACAATTCTACTGCCAAACTATCCTCCTGCCCAAGCAGTTTTATTTATAATAGCCAAAAATTGGGATCAGTACAAATGTCCTTCAACAGGTGAATGGTTAAACAAGCAAAGGTGTATTCACATCACAGAACACTACTCAGCAATAAAAAAAAATGGGGGTTGGGGGTGGGGGCAGGTATTGCAGTTTGTCAGGGGCACTCAACCACTGAGCCACATCCCTAGCCACATCCCAGAACTTTTTGATGCACACAACTTGAATAAATCTCCAAGGAACTATCCTAATTAAAGAAGTTAACCAGGGGGCTGGGATTGTGGCTCAGGGGTAGAGCACTCGCCTAGCATACATGAGGCACTGGGTTCGATTCGCAGCACCACATACAAATAAATAAATAAATTTTTAAAAAAGAAGAAGAAGTTAACCAGGGCTGGGGTTGGGGCTCAGTGGTAGAGCGCTTGCCTAGCATGTGTGAAGCCCTCAGTTCAATCCTCCGCATCACATAAAAAATAAATAAAAATAAAGGTATTGTATCCAACTACAACTAAAAAATAAATAAATAAAAGAAGTTAACCAGGCTGGGGTGACTCAGTGGTAGAGCACTTGCCTAGCACCTGTGAGGCACTGGGTTCAATCCTCAGTACAACATTAAAATAAATAAATAAAATAAAGGTATTCTGTCTATTTACAACTAAAAATTTTAAAAGGGGGCTGGAGCTGTGGCTCACCTAGCATATGTGAGGCCCTGGGTTCGATCCTCTGCACCACATAAAAATAAATAAAATAAAGGTATTGTGTCCAACTAAAAACAGTTTTTAAAAAAATTTAAAAAGGAAATTAATCCCAACAATCTATGTACTGTATGATTTCGCTTATATAACACTTTCAAAGTGATAAAATTTTAGAGGAAAGATGGATTTGTGGTTGCCAGAGATGTAATAAGGGTGGCTATGGAGTAACACTAGACATCCTTGTAGTCTTGACTGTGGTGATAGATACATCTAAATTTAAATAAATAATAAAGTTATATAGAACTAAAACACAGATCATGGCACATTATATACAGGTACTTAAAAAATCACACTTTTTTGGGCTGGGGTTATAGCTCAGTGGTTGAGCACTTGCCTCATATCTGTGAGGCACTGGGTTCAATCCTCAGCACCACATAAAAAATAAAATAAAAGATATTGTGTCCATCTACAACTAAAAAAAATATTTTAAAAATAAAAAACTTTTTAAAAAATCACACTTTACCTCATAAATATATATAATTAGTACTAGTTAATTACAAGGAAAAAATAAAAATTTTAAAAAGAACTAAAACACACACAAACAAGTACCAGTAAAATAGGAATTTGTGTAAATTAGTGGTATGCATCAATGCCAATATCCTGGTTGTTAATAGTACATAATAGCTTGGCAAATGTTACCTTTTTGGAAACTAGGCAAAACATACAAGGGATCTCTCTGTATTATTTGCTATAGTTACATGTAAAATAAAATTTTCAAATAAAAAAAGTGGATCTCACTGGGAATGTAGCTTAGTGGTACAGCACCTACTTAGCCTGCATGAAGTCATGGGTGCTCCACACCCAGCACTAAAAAACAAACCAAAATAAAAGGATCTCAAGAAAAAAATATTTTCTCTTCTACTCACATTCCTTTTACAGCACAGAATACACCTCACACCATATATGTGGGAGTTTGTCCACACACCAAGTAATCAGTTCTGCCGTGGAAGCTTGCATATTCTAAGCACACATTCTGCTGCTGAACTATCCTCCTGCTCAAGCAGTTTTATTTGTAATAGCCAAAAACTGGTGATAGCATCAGATCCCATAGGCTAAGGACTCAATCCCACAAAACTCCCTCACTTGAGATGTCAATCGCAAGTACTAAGTTGGGACCCGCACTACTGACCAATCAGTTTATTATCTCCAGTAACCTTTCACATTTAATTAATTTGCTAGTGTGGTTCACAGAAGGAAATAATTTACTTACATCTGCCCATGTATTACAAAGGCTATTACAAAGGATACAGTCAGAAGGAAGAGATGCATAGAGCAAGGTATGTAGGAAAGAGTATAGACTTCCAGAACCCTCTCCAGGTGTACCACCCACCAGGCAAATCCATGAGATCAGCAATCTGGAAGCTCTCCAATCAAGCCCTTTTTTTGTTTTTGTTTTTTATTGCAGGGGCAGGTACCGGGATTGAACCTAGAGGCATTCTATTACTGAGCCACATCCCTATCCCCTTTTTATTTTTATTTTTTTCAGATGGGGTCTTACTAAGTTGCTTAGGGCCCTGTTAAGTTGCTGAGGCTTGCCTTGAACTTGTGATCCTCCTGACTCAGCCTCCTAAATTGCTAAGATTTACAGGCTTGCACCACCACATGCAATCCCTATCCTTTTGGGTTTTTAATGGAGGCTTCCTTGTGCAGGCATAATTGATTCCATCATCAGCTACTGATGATCAATCAATCTCAAAGTACCCTACACTACTGGGGCTGGGGTTGTAGCTCAGTGGTAGAGTGCTTGCCTTGCACGCGTGAGGCCCTGGGTTCGATCCTCAGCACCACATAAAAATAAATAAATAAAGATAAAGATATTTAAAAAAAAAAAAAAGTACCCTACACTAGCTCAACCCAGAAACTGAGTGCCTACTTTAAATTTTACAATTGCACAATACCATTAATATCTCCTTATTTTGTAGGCTAAGCATCTCACTCATGTGAGAAAAAGTGGAAACAATCGAAATGTCTACTAACTCATAAATGGGTAAATAAAATATATTAAGTCTACACAATGTACAATTTTTTGGATGTAAAAGGGAATGAAATACTAATACAGACACAAAAGACCACATATTAGTATTTTATTCCATTTACATGAAATGTCCAAAATAGGTTAACCCACAGATAAAAGCAAAATCAGTGACTATCTAGGGCTGTGAGGGAGGACGCAGAGTTGGACAGATGTGGAGAATGCTAATAGGTACAAGATTTCTAATTTTTTTTTTCTTTTCTAGACTGATGATTAAACCCAGGGATGCTTTACCACTAAGCTACATCCCAGCCTCTCCCCCATTTTTTGAGACAAGGTTTTGCTAAGCTGCTGAGGAAATCACTAAATTTCGAAGGCTGGCCTGGAACTTTCAATCCTCCTGCCTCCACCTCCCAAACTGCCAGGGTTATAGGGATGCACCACTGCACCAGTGACATAGGGTTTCTTTTTAGGGTGATAAAAATGTTCCAAAATTGATCATAGTAATAGTTGCACATCTCTGTAACTACACTAAAAACTTCTGAATTGTATACTTGAACAGGTGAACTGTATAATATTAAGTAATAATAAATAATATATTAATTATAATCATATATAATATTAAAATATATCTCAATAAAGCTGTTTTTTATTATTGCTGGGGTTTGTTATTGTTGCTTTTTTGTACTGGGAAATGAACCCAGGGGCACTTTACCACTGAGCTACACCCCCGTCCCTTTTTATTTTTTATTTCGAGACAGGGTCTCCCTAAGTTGCTGAGAGTCTCCCTTCGTTGCTGAGGCTGGCCTCAAACTTGCAATTCTCCTACCTCAGCCTCCTGAGTTGCTGGGATTATGTGTGACACCACACTTGGCTAAAATTAATTTTTTATAAAGATCCTCAGTAACAATCTGTAATCAAGTCTGAAAAATAAGTTCCAACTTTCCTTAGGTCTAGCAGGTCCCAGGAAGGATGAAAACCCCAGCCTAAAATGATACTTACTCTGGGGTTCCCCCAAAACTGAAGGAACACAAGATGAAATTTTCAATCATTTAAATACACCCTTCTGGTCTTCAATGACCATGAGTGGAAAACATAAGGGGCTGAATAAACGGGAAAGGATGATAAAAAATTTATCTCCTTTTGGTACTACTAATTTAAATTCATAAAAATTTAAATTTATAAAAATTTTAAGGTTCCCCCATCCCTCCAAGAGCTCTGAATGGGTCAATATTCAGGCAGAATGAACCACCAAATGAAATGAATCTGCACAAATAAGAGCTAAGCCCAGGTCACAGATTAAACAATGGCACATAAATAAGTTCTGTTTCTACAGTTTGAGAATGACTTTTTCTACAAACTTCACTATGAAAATACTACATAACCAAAAAGATGTTTATTCAGGCACTTTGCCAGGCATAATGGTGCACTCCTGAGATCCTAGTTACTCAACAGGCTGAGGCAAGTCCTGGGCTAGATTCCCAGCAACATACATACATACATAAATAAGGGTATAGCCAGGCATGGTGATGTACACCTGTAATCAATCACAGCAGCTCATGAGGCTGAGGTAAGAGGATAGCATTCAAAGTCAGCCTCGGCAATTTAGCAAGGACCTAAGCAACTTAGCAAGACCCTAATAAAAAATAAAAAGGGTTGAGGATGTAGCTCAGTGGTGAAGCACCCCTGGTTTCAATGCCTGGGGTACAAAAAAAAAAAAAGAAGTATAAATAGGTGAGTTATAAATGTACAGGAAAAGGACCAAAAGAAAACCCACCAAACAAAATATTTGTAGGAAGGGAAACTTTTGCATCTTAACTGCCTATATAAAGATTTCTTTTTTTTAAATGTATTCTTGCTGGGCATAATGGCACACACCTGTAATCCCAGCAACTTACGAAGTTGAAGCAAAAGGACTGCGAGTTAAAGACCAAGGCTGGAGATACAGTTCAATCGTAATGTTTTCCCAAGTTTGATTCCCAGTACTGCAAAAAATAAAGAACATATTCTTTCTTCCCATTTTGAAGATATTTTAAGTTATAAAATTTAAATTTATAAAAATTTTAAGGTTCCCCCATCCCTCCAAACAACAGGTTGAACCAGGGACACTCAATCATTGGACTAAAATCTCAGCCTTTTATTAATTTATTTATTTTTAGTACTGGGGTAGAACCCTGGGACCCTCTAACACTGAGCTATATATAGCCCCAGCCTTTTTTTGACACGGGGTCTTGCTAAGTTGCTGAGGCCCTAGCTAAATGGTTGAGGCTTGCCTCAAATTTTCATCTTCCTGCCTAAGCTTCCTCAGACACTGGGATTACAGGTGTGTGCTGAAGTACCTAGCCCCTTTTATTTTGAGATAGGGTCTCTCACTAAGTTGCCCAGGTTGGCTTTAAACTTGTGATATTCCTACCTCAGCCTCTGGAATAGTTTGAGATTACAGCATGCACTTCCAGCAATTTTAAGTATTTTTTAAAAAGACATAAACAGGGAAGTCAAGAAAGAAAAATAAATAGAGGAAATGTTTACCTTTGAATCAAAGAAATGAAAATTTAAAATGGGATCACTTTTGTCTATTATGCAGTATAAATTGTTTGGGGGGGGTTGTTCAATGTTCATTTACTATTTAAAAGCAACTGATAGGAAATTAACACTTCTATATACCCCTGAAGGAGTATAAACAGATAAAATCTTTCCCAAAAAACCAGAACCATTCCAGAGAATGTATTAAAGCAGAAAAAAAAAATTCCCGTAAAGGGTGAGAATTAAAGAATGCTTTTAAACTGGGTATGATGGTACAGGTCTATAATCTCATCTATTTGGGAGACTGAGGCAGGAGGATCTCAAATTCAAGGCCACTTGAGTAATTTAATAAGACCCTGTCTTAAAATGAAATTTCAAAAAGCAAGGGTAAGGTGTGGGGGATGGCCTAGGAATACAACTTAGTGGCAGAATACTTGTTTAGTGTGCTAAAGGCCCTGGGTGGGGCTCAATCCCCAATTCAGCCCCTCCCCCAAAAATGTTTTTATTTATTTATTTATTTTTTTCTTAAGAGAGAGTGAGGGAGGGGGAGAGAGAGAGAGAATTTTTTTTTTTTTAATATTTATTTTTTGGTTTTCGGCGGATACAACATCTTCATTTGTATGTGGTGCTGAGGATCGAACCCGGGCCGCACGCATGCCAGGCGAGCGCGCTACCGCTTGAGCCACATCCCCAGCCCCCAAAAATGTTTTTAGACCCCACTGTTTATATATCATCAGTCATTTATTTTCATCCTTCCTGGTGAAGTTCCATTCTCAACCCTCAAGGTTGTTGCTCTCATTCTTTTACTCTAAGGTTCTCTTGCAAATATGTCTCAATTCTTAAAATAATTCACATAAAAAACATGAGCACCCAGCCCACTTAGTTAAAAAGTGTTAAAAAAAAAATCTCATTCATACACATATGCAGTCCAGCTAAAATCTATACAGATGAGGGGAGTACTGCCACAAGTCAATTCAAAGAGAAGAAAGAAAAAAAAAATCCACATCACTGACTCATCCTTCAATGTCCATGCATTTCTTTTTCTTTAACTTTATTATTTTTTTTTAATGTGGTGCTGAGGCTCAAACCCAGTGCCTCTGGGCAAGAACTCTACCACTGAGCCACAACCCCAGCCCGGTGTGCATGTATTTCTTGAGAATATTATGTATAACTGTGGTGAGCCGTTCTAATTAGACCGTGGCCGCCATTAGAAGATGGCGCCGGCTTCCACTGTGGCCTGTGATAAACAACTCCTAATATGGAGAATTGGCACGCAATCCCTTACCACCCTATGAGAAAGGTCCACGTGGCAGCTTAAGATTGGTATGCTGGAGGCTTTATTAGGCTGTGCTTGGGCGCTCGGCGGCGGGTCACTAGAAGATGATACATGAATCAAGGCCTGAATAAACTGCTGAAAGAAGAATCCTGTGTCGTGTTTTCCCTTGCCGGTGAGGGGTCGCGGCAATTGGTGGCCCGGACGGGGAATTATATTCCTCGAACCCAGGATCCAGAACTTTCAGCAGTCAGGGTGGTGCACCGGTAAGTTCCCAGGTAAAGTGGGAATCCGCAAGCAAATAGCGGGGCGCTCTCTCTGTAAATAAAGAGAG
>NW_025999861.1:0-2204 GCF_001458135.2 Marmota marmota marmota | reverse complement strand
CCCAACTCTCTGCCCTCCCCTCCCCCTTCTCTTCCTTCTGCAGACTGAGGGGCCCCTTTCGCCACCCGCGGGCCCCAGCCTTGCACAACTCTTTAAATAACCGTGTTTTGCAAGGCCCCGCGGAGCTGGTGACCTCTCTCCCGACGCATGGGGGGAGGGTGTGGTCCCTGGTTGATCCCCGCCCCCACCCCACCAGATCCCTGCGACCACCCTGCACCCCATCCCCGTCTAGGAATGTCTGTCCCTGGGCCTGTCATAAAGTGGGGGTGGGGGCCGAGGACAAAGGACTCCTGGGGGAGGGGTCTGCAGGGGTGGGCGTCATCCGGGTAGGGTTAATGGAGCGCATCAGGGGACCCAGGCCTGGCTCAGGGGCACTCCGGGGTTCCCACCTGCCCCCTCCTCAAGCCCCAGCCTGGAGGCCCGTCCTGATCCCCTCCCCCACCCATGGAGGACCCGGAAGGGTCATTAAACCCAGGAGGCCTGCAGAGGGGGGGTGATGGGGAGGAGTGGCTTCCTCTGGCCTCTTCCTTCTGCCCCCCCCCAGGGGCGTTGCCTGGAGCATTTCCGTGGGGAGGGGCTCATCTTGAAGTTGTGGAGGGTGGGGGAAGGGTTAGGGACCAGACCAGTCAGTGCCAGAAATGTCCCCTCAGCACTTCTTGGGTCAGGTGGGGATGGCCAGCAGCCCTGGGGGTAGGGGGGGGGGTGCTGCATTTGCTGCCTCTGGAGGACCAGGCTCTGATAGTCACTCTCCAGTGCCATGGCCTCTGAGAAGGTCCTTGTGACCTGGACCCCTGCCCTCAAGGGACTGACAGGGCTATCTTGGCCCTTTGGAGATGTGGCCGTTCCCTTTTCCATGGACCCTTCCCCCTTGGCCTTTTTACCCCTCTCCCGGGATCCCAGGGGTCTGAGTAAAGGATGCCCGAGGAGGGGTGCTGGACTCCTGGTGACTGAGGAGTTCCCTGGGTGGTAGCAGCTCACCAGATGCACCAGCTGCTGGGACCCCTGTTGGCCTGGGGGCTGCCCGGGCCTCACCCCTGGGCCCACCTGCCCCTGAGCTGGGGTGTAGAGCTGTGCCTTCTGTACCCCATCCTGAAAGGAGGTTGGAGCTCTGTCCCCGCCCTGTCCCAGTGATGCGCCATCAGGGCCTGTTGGGTTCTGCCTGGTGTTTTATTGGAGGCTTGGGCGGGTGGGGTGTGGCCTGGTGGGTGAGGGCCCAAGGTGGGACCTGGGTCCTGGTGCTCACCACTGCCAGGTTCTGGGACATCCCTGCAGGAGCCCTCACAATTAAGAGTTGGTGGAGGGGCAACGGGACCCCTGGGAGGGGAGCTGGGCAGGTGTGTGGCATTCTGGGACATTTGCCCCACTTGGGGCCTCCAGGGACTGGGAACTTCAGACCCCTTACCCCTGCAGAGAGCATGGCACCAGGGAAGGCTCTGATGTCACCTGGACACAGGTCCAGATCCTGTGCTTGGTGTCCTGCGGCACAGCGTTGCTGAGCCTCTGCTGCCCTCATTTGTCACACAGAACTCCTGGCTCCTCCTCTGGCACCTGGGTGGCCCCACTTCTGCCCACGTGAGGGTAGCGAGTGAGCTGGGCACTGTTGCCACAGTGTTCTCAGGTGGAGGGGCTGGGGTGCTGATGGGGAGGCCGTGGGAGCAGGCGTGGGAGGCTTGGCTGGGCTGCTGGACGGCAGCCCTCCATCTGGGCCAGCTGTTGTCTCTGTTAATCTGAGAACCGGGATGCTGGGGCCCCTCTGGACGTGGGCAGCACCTGGAACTCAGAACCAGAACCCAGAACCTGCCTGGACTCTGGGGTCTGGAGCTGGTTATAGCCAATCAGAGGCCAGGAAGGCCTAGTCCCCTCTGCTCTGCTTATGAAGCAATAACCCGGGTCTCCAGGTGGACACAGTGGGGACAGTGTGTTTCTTGTGGCCAGGACAGGAGGGGCCCCTGAGACCCCTGGAGTCCGGTGTGGGTGAATGGGGCCAGAGGAGCTCAGATACAGTCTCACCCCCTGTCTCGATCACCCCCAGGTTTCTGAACACCCGTGAATGAGCCGCTCGCCAGCCTTGGCACCCGGGACCCCCCAACCCACCACTGGCATGCCCCACCAGCCTTCAGCCTGAGCCGGCGGCCCCCGCCCCCGCCCCCCGCCACCCTGCACTGTCCCGGCTCCCCCGAGGCCCCCACGCTGCAGTGTGGCCG
>NW_025999860.1:0-2349 GCF_001458135.2 Marmota marmota marmota | reverse complement strand
GGCGGCCACGGCGAGGCGAAGGGGAGCAGCTGGAGTCCGCATTCCTGAGGGGCCGCTGGGCCTTTGCCAGGGTCCTTGAGGGGAGCAGGGCTGGGGCCTTGCCAGGGGGCTTAGAGCCTGGCCTCCCTGTCCCTTCCACAAACCAGGGCTCTGGCTGAGGACCTGGGCCTGCAGGCAAGGTCTGGCCATGAGGCGGGGGTGACCGTGTGCTCCCTTCTCCGGGCTCCAGGTTCCCCCAGGAGGCAACAAGACGCAGTACGAGGAGATTGGCATCCCCGTGGCCCTCCTCAGCCACAGAGACATGCTGGACATCTTCAGGGTAGGCCTGCACCTGCCTGCTCTGTGCCCCGGGGTCGGAGAGGGCGCTGGGCAGGGGCCTGGGCTGGCTGCTGCGGGTCAGGATGGTGGGTCAGTGCCTGGGAGGGAGATCCCGGGGCAGGGTCCCCAGCCCCACCCGCCCCAGGCTCTGCTGGTGGGCAGGGCGGGCGGCCTGCCTCCGAGGTCAGCGAGGCCTGTTCCCTGAGGCAGAGCTTCGGCCAAGCAGTGCGGGTGGCGCTGTACGCACCCAGTGAGCCGGTGCTGGACTACAACATGGTCATCATCTTCATCATGGCCGTGGGCACCGTTGCCATCGGGGGCTACTGGGCCGGGAGCCGGGATGTGAGGAAGTGAGTGAGGAGTGTTGGGCGTGGGGAGGGCGGGCTGTGGCCATGGTGGTAGGTGCCAGGGGGTCTAGAGCTCCCGCACGGGCAGTGCCCAGGGCCCCAGCACATGATGGAGGTGGGGCAGCAGCAGGGCAGGGCAGAGCGTGGCCCTGGGGGTGGTCCACCCCAGAGCCTCCTGAGTTGCGGCTCCTTGGAGCAGTTCTGTCCCCACCAGGTCAAGGAGGTCACCAGGGACTTGGGGGTGTGTGGGGAGCCCGGAGCTTTCATGCCCCTCTGTCGCCAGGAGCTGCCCCATTCTGTGGCCCCTCACACTCAGATGGCAGTTGGACTCGGCTGGCCAGTGGCCTGCACCATCTCCACTGGCCACCACGAGGGCTGGTGGCTGGGAGGGCTCCTGTTCTGCCCCTGCGGTCAGAGCTGGTTCAGCCCGACCTGCCCCCGCCCCGGGCCTGACCCTGTGCCTGGTGACCTCGTGTTCTTGTGGTATCTTCCAAGAAGGTACATGAAACACAAGCGGGACGACGGGCCCGAGAAGCAGGAGGAGGCGGCGGTGGACGTGACGCCTGTCATGATCGGCGTGTTCGTGGTCATGTGCTGCTCCATGCTGGTGCTGCTCTACCACTTCTACGACCACCTGGGTGCGCCCCCCGCCCCCCGAGGGTGCCTGGGCAGGTGGGCGCGGGTACCAGCCTCACCGCCCTGCCCCCGCAGTCTATGCCATCATCGGGATCTTCTGCCTGGCCTCCTCCACCGGCCTCTACAGCTGCCTGGCCCCCTGCGTGCGCCGGCTGCCCTTCTGCGAGTGCAGGTGAGCCGCATGGAGGGGAGGCGGGCACCCCACAGGCATCGTGGTCCACTTCCAGGCCCCTGAAGCGCCATGCTTTGCCTGCCGACGGCCAGGACCCCCTCCCTCCTGTGCCCACCTGTCTCTGCAATTCAGGGCAGGGCTGAGAGGTGGGTGCTGGTTCTCAGGTCCCCACGTACCCAGACAGCGTCCCTCTCGCCTACTGTCCAGCACAAGGCTGTCAGCAGAGCCCACCAGGACCAAGGCAGTGGGGGACACAGCAGGAACAGGGTTCCCTTGTTCTAGGTACACGGCCGTAGGTGTCCAGGCTGCAGGGTCACTGTGAGGGGCAGGGAGGTACCAAGTTCAGCCGGCTGCCTGGGGCCTCGGCCTGTGGGGCTCCAGTGGGTAGCAGCCAGGCCTATCGGGGCACCTGGCAGGCTGAGGGCCAGAGCCCAGGAGCTCCAGAGAGGGCCGCTGTAGACCAGGTGGGATGCGGGTGTGGAGGGCCGGCACCCGGGGCACTGCCCAAGGAGAGGGGCTAGCCTGTGCTGTCACCCTGAGGGGGTGTCGAGCCTGTCAGGGTGGGAGGTGGGCAGGAGGACCCTGGGCGCCTCCACAGGGCCTGCAGCACAGTGGGTGAGGCGGGCAGGCAGCCGAGTGGGTCTGGGTGGGGCGGCAGGGAGGGCTGAGGGGTGGGTTCCTGGTGCTGATGGGTGCTCCTCCCCAGGGTCCCCGACAACAGCCTGCCCTACTTCCACAAGCGCCCGCAGGCCCGCATGCTGCTCCTGGCTCTCCTCTGCATCGCCGTCAGTGTGGTGTGGGGCGTCTTCCGCAACGAGGACCAGTACGTCCTTCCTCCCTGCAGGCCCTGGGCGCAGGCCCTGTCCTCAGGTGCTC
>NW_025999859.1:0-2730 GCF_001458135.2 Marmota marmota marmota | reverse complement strand
GGCGCGCTGCGTGCGGGCTCACCCTCCTCCCTGACCTACGTGACCTGCGTGCGGCTGGACGCGGAGGCCAGGAAGGCCGGGGGCTCTGCGGTCTCCCATTGCCTGGCCTCATCCCGCGGCAGCTTCCAGGGAAGCCGCGTCCGCTGAGGACCAGAGGGCTCCGTGGAGCTGCGGAGCCCACGTCCACCCCCTGCTGGCTTATCATTCTGTATCTACGGGCATGGCCGTCAGGGACGTCTGAGGACACCTCGCAGGCTCCCCAGGCTCCCCTCTCCTCCTCGCCAGCCCAGGGCTGTCTGAACCGAGGAAGCCTTCAGGAGTCGGTAACTGCCCCAGCCCCAACCCCACAGTAAGCACCCTGACCCTCCCACCACCAGCATGGTGACCTGAGGCAGCACTTCCACCAGGTGTGTGGGCAGGGCTGCTCAAGTGGCCTGAAACAGGAGAGCCCCACTCAGGACTCTGGGCAGGGCAGCCCTTACCTCAAAGCCCCCGATGACCAGCAGGGCATGGATGTTGTAGGTGCGGAGATTCTCCACAATGGCCTCCAGGTGGGCCTTGGGCAGGGTCCTGCAGCAGATGCCATGTGGACATGTGTGTCCAAGGACTCAGGTCCACACTGTCTGACCCCAGAAAGCTCATGCCTCGGCCACCCCAGAGTCCATGATCAGTCACTGAAACGCCCCTCCCTGAGACAGTGAGCTCCGTGCAGGGACAGAGATGTGGAAGGTGGCCATGAGTGGCCTGGGCACCCGTTTATCATCCTGAGACCACCAGACCCTGGGATGGAGACCACAGCCACAGCTGGCATGCCTGGTGATAAGGCCAGGAGACGCCAGACCCCAGCAAGAGGCACAGGCGCCCCTGCTCCAGCCCACTCCCACGCAGCGCCCACTGCAGCTCCTCTGCACAGCCAGCCGCAGGTGAGCTCAGGCCAGGAGGCCCCGGCCCGGTCAGCTCGGCTGACCCAGAGCTGCCAACGGGGCTTGCTCCTAGGACTGCAGGGCTGGTGTCCTCTGTGACCCTGGAGACTGCCCCTGGCTCTCCCCTCCCATTGCCCAGTGCTAGCAGCTCACCTCTTGGTCCCCAGCATAGAGCCACCGCGTCCCAGCCAGCCAGCCACATCATGCCAGCCCACTTCTTGCACCTGGCAGGTGGGGGGGGGGGTACAGGTTCAGGGGAGTGGAGTCTCCCAGCTCCTTCTCAGCAAGGCAGGCCTGTGCCCAGGAACAAAGGCCATGCCACGCTGACCACTGCCACACAGCCAGGGTGGGATCTCCAGGCCTGGCTGGCAAGGTTAAGTGGACGCAGTCCCTCAGCTTCAGAAACCCAACAGCTGGCCCCTGTACTGGGCCACTCTGAGGTTTGCATGTCAAGAGCCCCCCAAGTCCGTCTAAGTAATTGAGGGGTGGGCCACAAAGGACCAAAGGGCAAACAAGACCCAACTACAGCAGGTGCAGTGCTGGGCCCCAGCCCCCGCCCTCAGCAACACACCCACCTGGCCCTTGGCCAGGCCTTCAAAGCCGTCATGCACCACGTACACCGTGTGGCCATGGGAAATGCCAGTCCGCACCGCAGAGCGCACAGCTGCATTCATGCCGGCTGCCGGGGCCCCCACATTCAGGATGGCCAGGGAGAAGTTGGACTGCAGAGAGAAGGGACAGGACTGGAGCATGAGACACAAAGCTGGACAGGGAGTGAGCGAAGGCAAGCGCTGTCCACTCCGCCAGCTCCCCTGGAGCAGCACACATCTGTCCTAATTCCAAAAGACGCTGAGAAAGACCCCAGGAGACACGGTACAACCAGTACACACTGCAGTCCCCAGCAAGGGGAGTGGCCGCTGGCACCCAGCAGGGCTCCTGGGGCAGCATCGGGGCATAAGCAGAGGTGAGGTTGCAGGCAACGGCCCATTCTCAGGGCAGGGCCAAGGGGTGTGGGGAAGGGGGCTGCGGCCATCCTGCCCCCCAGAAGCCACTCTAAGTGAGTGACCAGCTCCACTGGCTGCTGCAGTCAACCCTGCACACCCGAAATGCAAGTAGGAGGTCAGTGTTACACACAGCACACCTGCACCGCCCTCCTGCGCCACCTCTGCACCCAGCATGCACCTAGCACCTCAGTATACCTGGCTCTGCAGCAGCCAACTCCTAAGGGCAGCGTGGCCTGACTGTGGTTCCTACCACCCAGCCAGCCTGCTGCCCCCAGAGGGGGTCACGCACCAGCCAGGTCCCGGGAGGGGCAGAGAGACCACATGGCTCCACCAGACATGCTGTGGGCACCAGGAGGCTGCAGGAGCACTGGAGGGATGGCTGAGGTGGGACAGTGGGCACCCTGGCCAGGCTGCACAGCCTCTGGAGCCCACCCAGCCTCTGGCACCAATGTGGCCACCTCCAAGAGACCTATGAGCCAGAACCCACCGTGAAGTGTGTGGGTGGCCCCTCCTTGATCCTGGGACAAAGAAATTAGCCCTTTGTCATCCTGAGTCTGTAACACCCCTTAACCTGAGAGACTCTGCCTGCTGGTGCTGTCCTCTCAGTGTTACATCATGGGCCACTTCGTGCCTTGTGCCAAGTGACAAGAACCAGCCCACTCTGCATTGGGGTCCCTGGACTCTGCACTGTGACCCAGGCTTGGCTGTGGGACCTGCTAGTCCAACTGGCCCCTGTGCCCACAAGCAGAGCCAAACCTAAGACCCCTTGCTACTCAGACCCCAGGCAGCAGAGAAGGGCTCCA
>NW_025999858.1:0-2758 GCF_001458135.2 Marmota marmota marmota | reverse complement strand
CCCCCCACAGGCTGGGCGCCTGAGCACAGCCCTCATCTGGGGCTGAGGCACCCGCCCCTCGTCCAGGCGGCTGTACCCAGGGTGACTGGGGTGGAGGAGGAGGAGAATGAAGAGGCAGGGCCAGGCAGGGGCACAGGCACAGATGCCCCCAGCGGGCAGAGCTGACGGGGGCTCGGCTGGCAGGGGAGGGGTTCCAAGGAGGAGCTGGTGGAAGGGATGGATCGCCATTGGTGCTCCTCAGACAAAGGCGGAAGGAGGGGCAGGCAGCGCTGATGGGAAGGGAACAAAGAGGGAGAGGGAGTGCAGGAGGGGGCACTGGGCAGAGAGGGGTGGCCAGACCAGCCTGGGGAAGACAGCCAGAGGCAGAAAGGAGCAGATGGCAGTGGCAGAGCCAGGGGGAGGGGCTCTGGGGCCACTGAGGCTGGCCAAGGGCAGAGGGGAGGGTGCCCAGCCAGGGAGGTAGCTACCACTGAGGGGGGTGGGTGGCCTGCAGGGGTCTGGGTCCAGACCCTTGGAAAGGTCCTGGAGGGCTGGAACCAATTTGCCCTGTGGTCCGGCTGCAAAAGCCTCCCCACCAGCACCTGCCCATGGCTTTCTTATGCATTGCTCATTGACCTTCATGGTATTCTCACTGTCCATCAGCTGGGCCAGCTAATCTGTCCACCTATCGCTCTGGCGATCAGCCTCTGGGCAGGCTGCATTTCTGCAGAGGAGAGTCCTGTCTGGAAGTCTCTCTGGCTGTGTCTGTGAGCTTGTGGCCTCGGGCTGGCTAGTCCACCTACTGGTTTGGACTGTCAGCACCTTCAGTGTCCATCTGTCTATCTGCTTAGCTGTCAGCACAGGTGTCCAGAAGACTGCAGTGGAGGGGCAGGTGTTCTGGGTGTCTGAGCACCCATGGAATGGCCCTGCCCTCCCTCTCCTCTTCTCACCCTGTGTGTCTGCCCCCAGATGCCCCAGGCCAGCCCCTCCCACCAGGGATCCACACCCCCATGGGTAGGAGGGGCTCAGCTCTTGGGCTGTCCACAGGGCACATAGGCTGAGCCCTCTGATGCTGTGGCCCCAGGTGCTGCAGGAGCTGAAGATGACCAGCTCGATGGCATCCTATGAGCAGCTGGTGCGGCAGGTGGAGGCCCTGAAGGCCGAGAACAGTCACTTGAGGCAGGAACTTCGGGACAACTCGAGCCACCTGTCCAAGCTGGAGACGGAGACCTCAGGCATGAAGGTGGGGGCTGGACGGAGGGCATGGCTGGGTCACAGGAAGAGCAGGAGCACCAGAGCCCGGGAGGCAGGCGGGCCTGGGTGGTCTGGGTGGGCGCTCTGCCCAAGGCTGTCATCCCTGCCGCAGGAGGTCCTGAAGCGCCTGCAGGGGAAGCTGGAGCAGGAGGCCCGGGTGCTGGTGTCCTCAGGGCAGACCGAGGTGCTGGAGCAGCTGAAAGGTGAGGGTGGTGCTGGGCCCGCCCACAGGGAGCTGGGCCTTGGGGCCGGAGGGGCTCTGACCTGCGTCCTGGTGCTCCTGCCCACCCAGCTCTCCAAATGGACATCGCCAGCTTGTACAACCTCAAGTTCCAGCCACCTGCCTTGGGCCCGGAGCCCGCTGCCCGGACCCCAGAGGGAAGCCCGGTCCACGGCTCTGGGCCATCCAAGGACAGCTTCGGGGAGCTGAGCCGGGCCACCATCAGGTTGCTGGAGGAACTGGACCGGGAGCGGTGAGAGGCTGCGGGAACCTGACCTGGGCACCGCCAACACTCTGTCCACCGCCAACACTCTGTCCACCGCCCCGCCTGCAGAGCCCCACGGCTTCTGTACCTGGCCTCCTCAGTGTGGCTCCTCCAGCCCAGCAGACCTCAGTGGGAGGGCAGAGGCTGTGGCATTCCTGGCAGATGCCCCCAGGGTCCCCGACAGTCAGGCGTCTCTAGGGACCAATGTGTCCCATGCCAGGGCTCAGAATCAGGCCTGCAGCCAGGGTGTGTCAAGGCAGTCCTTGTACAAAGAGGGATGCAGCCCAAGAAAGCTGGGCCCGGGCCCAGCTGGCCTTGCTGGGTTGGGGGAGTCAGGTGGGGCACTGTCCGAGCAGCCTTCAGATGAGCTCAGAGCCCCCAGCCCGCCCAGCGGCAGACTTCCCTGTAAAATGGGAATCCGCTGGTGAGCTGGAGGGAGATTAGCAAGCATCTGAGAGGGGCAGAGCCCCGTCAGCCCCAGGCAGCCCCAGCCGTGTCCCCAAGGCCGGGAGTCAAGGAGGACTTGCCTTCTCTCCTCTTAGCCAGTTTTCTGCACCCCAACCCAGTCCTGGGAGCCCCTCGGGGAGATATTGCCATACTGCCTTCATCTCAGTGCCCAAGAAGTGATGATAAAATCAAAAGAAACAGGGCTGGGGCTGGGGCTGGGGCTGGGGCTGGGCCCAGTGCAGAGCGCTTGCCTGGCACATGCGAGGCCCTGGGTTCGATCCTCAGCACCATGTAAGAATAAAATAACTAAATTCGTGTCCATGTGTAACTAAAAAAATTTTTAAAAAGATTTGCTAAAAAGTTAAAAGAAACACCTCACCTACAGCCCCCTCTGCCAACCGCCCCCAGGTGCTTCCTGCTGAGTGAGATCGAGAAGGAGGAGAAGGAGAAGCTCTGGTACTACTCACAGCTGCAGGGTCTGTCCAAGCGCTTGGACGAGCTGCCGCACGTGGAGACGGTGAGCGGGGCTGGGGCTGGGGCTGGGGTGAGGGCCACCCGCGGCGGGACGGCAGGGGGAGGCCCTGGCCTGGGCA
>NW_025999857.1:0-2786 GCF_001458135.2 Marmota marmota marmota | reverse complement strand
AGGGGGCTGGGGGGACTGGGCCGGGGGCTGGGAGGCCTGGCCCCACTCACTCCTTGAACTCCTGGGCATTGCGGATGTTGGGGCTGCGCAGGTCCACATGCTCCTGCATCTGGTTGTGGCTGTACTGCACGACGCCAGCGTGCGACTGCCCGGGCTCAAACTGCGGGAGGACCAGGCGGCAGCTGGGAGCCCGCCCCCATGCCTGGCACTGTCCCTCCGGGGGCCAGCCCGGCTCACAGGGCCCATGCAGGCCCAGCCTGCAGCCCTCCCACCATCACCCTTGAGGGTGGGGCTCTGGGAGCCCCCGAGCTCAGGCCAGGCCCCAAGAGCATGGAGCGCAGCACCCGATGGGGCTGGCGGGCCTGGCTGGTGGGACGCTGGGTGCGCTTCCTGCGCAGAGAGATCAGGACCGTCCAGCCCTCGGGGTGCCTCAGCAGGGGCTGCAGGCCTCACCTTGACCAGCTCGTCCCTGCTCAGCCGGTCAATGACCTTGATGATGAAGTCCTTCGCGATCTCAAAGTTCTGCAGGCCGATGCTCTCGGAGCTGTCCAGCACGAAGAGGATGTCGATGGGGCCACACTTGCACTCTGGGGGCGGGTGGGGGTCAGCCAGGACCTCTCCCAACACTGAGGTCCTGCTGGCCCTTCCTGCGGCTCCTCAGCAGGGGCCTCGCTCGCCAGGCTGCTCCCTGCCCCTGTCCCCCACTGGATCCCAGATCCCATGGGGAGAGAGGGCAGGACAGGGGGTGGGTTCCTGCCCCAGGCTGCCCAGGGTATCTGGAGCTGCTGGGAAAGAGTGGGGGGGGACCGCAGCACCCACAAGGGTGCAGGCTGCGGTGGCCCTCGGGAGGGGATGGGTGGGCAGGTGTGGTCACGGCTCCGTGGCTCAGATGGGGCTTGTTCCATCGCCAGCAGAAGCCCTTGAGTTACCCTAGTGGGGGGCGAAGTGGCACTCACCGCAGCAGGCTGGAAGAAGAGGCGAGGTTACAGGAGGCAGGACTGCCCACTGCTGCCCAGGGCCCCACCCGCCTGCCCACCCTGCCCCTCCCTGGGTCAGAGACCCCTTTGGAGTGCAGCGGCGGGCACTGGGCTGGCGGGAACATGTTCTCATTAGGACGGTCATTCCAAGGTACTCACAGCACATTTTCATGATGATGTCCAAAATCTCACATTCCTGGGGGAGAGGGGACGGTGGGCAGCTCTGGGCTGGGGCATCCTGGTCACCCCAGACCTCAGGGTGCCCACGCCATCCTGGATATGGCTCTGCTGCCCTGGGATAGTCCCCTGGTTCTGGACAAGGGTTCTCATGTCCCGGGTGCCTGCTCTGGGCAGGCATTGACATGGCACTGGACATGGTCACCAACACATGACCACCACATGTCCCCCAGACCATCACAAATCCCCTGGTCACACTTCCCTCATGGCCACCGAGCACCCCCTGTGACGTCATATGGGGCCAGCTCCCACAGCCCATCTGTACAGTGATCATGACCCTACGACAGCCCCTGGTGTGCAGTGGTCAGGCTCAGAGGACAGCCGCGGAGTCCCCACTTACGTCTGGCCCGGGTGGTCCTGTGCTTCCTGGAGGTCCCTGTGGGGGCAGATAGAAGAGGGCTTTGACGGGGAGGTGCCTGCCAGGGCGTCCACGAGTCCTGCAGGGAACCACTGCCCACTGCTGGCCCCGCAAGCTGCCTGGTCAGGCCTTCTCAGCTCCACCTCCTCCTGCTGTGGTCCAGCCGCCCACAGGGTTTGCCTGGCAGGGAATGCTTCCTGCAGGTCCAGATTCACCTGGTCCCCACCTCAGGGTGCCCACGCCCTCCTGGACATGGCTGTGCTGCCCTGGGATAGTGCCCTGATCCTGGTGACCATCCCTCCCCAATGAGCCACAGGTTCACAGAGCTTCCCTGGGATCCCCTGTCGAGGCCCCCAGGACTCCCACTTTCTCCCCAGACCCCGCCGGGCTCCCTGCCCCTTCTCTCAGCAGTCCCCTGCGCGTCACCCACCTGCGGGCCCTCGGGGCCCCGGTGCCCCTTTGCCCCTTTGACGCCACGAGGTGCCATGTCATTGTTCTGGAGGGAAGGGGGTGGTCAGTCGAGGCCAGGTGCATCCCCAGGCGCATGGCCCATGGCCCACCCAGACCCCTGAGGGCTCACCCCACTTACATCCTCGCCAGGGTCCCCAGCTTCACCCTCGTCCCCCTTGAGGCCGGGGTAGCCTTTGGTGCCCTGCAGGGAACAACACTCAGGTTAGCAGCATCTTGGTGGGGGACGGGAGGGTGTGGGCACGGCTGGATGTCCCTGGGGCCACCAGGCGTGTGCGTGCAAGCACACACGTGCCCCGTGGGAATGCGTGCGTGGGGGGGCGCACGTTTGTCAGGCTGCCTGCGTCACACAGCCCTGGACCCGGTGGGGGTACTCACGTTCAGCCCAGGGGGGCCCCTGCTGCCTGGATAGCCCTGTGGAGACGATGGGAGACAGTCACATGGGTTCACACACAGGAGGGAGGCCACCCAGGCCATCGCAGGGGGACGGGGTCCAGGCCCAGCAGAGGCCCTGCTCCCGAATTCCCCAGCCAGCCGGAGGGCCAGGGCCAGGCGCAGAGGCAGCCTGGGGGCTTTGGGGTGGCCTTGGCACTTACGGGGAAGCCAGGGAAGCCCTCGGTGCCGTTTCCAGGGGGGCCGTCTTCACCCTGGGGGCAGAGCACCTGCACTGTCTCTGTGGCCGGCAGGGAGCACGGCGGGTCCCCAGCGCCCTCCTGCCAGCCTGCGGGGGCTCCCTCCCCAGGAGG
>NW_025999856.1:0-2930 GCF_001458135.2 Marmota marmota marmota | reverse complement strand
ATATATATTTAAATCCCATTTCCATTTGACAAAAAAATTTCTTGGAATTATTATTACTAATGGGTTCAAGGTCCCAAATATTTTTCTTAGGCTTAGTTTGGGAGCCCACAGGATAAAGAGTTTCCGGATAGTGGAGTTACATCAGGGATGGAGGAGGACCATCAGTCTTTGAAGCTCCTGTTTGATCTAAGGTCACTTTCTGTGGTTTCTGACATCACAGGTCTGTCTGTCTCCAACCAGCTGCCTGTAGTCTGTAGCAGGCATCATAAACTGAATGTAAGAAAACTTAATTAGAAAACAACAAAGACAACACAGACTGGGATTACCCCAGAAACATCCACTGGACTATCACTGTTTATTGTGGGGTAGGATTTGATGCAATCCCTGTCCACCTTGGATCTTATCTAGCTATGTTACTAAAGCAGCACAAGTACTTGGTTATGTGTTGGTTTTTCCTGTAAGGTGGTTACCGAGTGTGGTTCCCGTAAAGTCAGTGTTTGTCCATGAGAAAAGAGCGGGTTAAAGGTTTGTGTGAAATGATTGATCAGTCAAAAAGCAGATGTTGGGAAAGAAAACGAGGCAGAGATTTAATTTTGGAGTAGGTCTGGAGGTGGTATTTATGGAGCATATGGAAGTTAATTTTCAGAGGTGCTTAAGAATTGTCCCAATCCAAGTCCTTAACTTTAGGAGACAGCAACATTTATGTCACACTGCACCAGAAACCAGGATGAGACTCAGAGCCTGTCACAGTGCCCAGGACCTTGGGTCAGCAGCTTTCATGCATCATATGAAGTTCAGTGCCCAGGGTTAAAGGGCATTTTTCAGAGGCAGAAGAGGAATAGAGATTGGTAGTCGCAGTCCTATTTATTCTCTTGGATGATGCTCTTTTAATTTTCATCTTCTCCCCATCCAGCCACAACTCCTCTGAAGTGATCATATTGTTATCCTCGTATGAAATATTATCCCCCATTTATTTTGTAATCTCTGTGTTCATTCATTCATTCATTCTTGACTCATTCATTTAATAACAAATATTTCTTGAGCTCATACTATGTGCCAGGCACTGTCTTAGACTCTGGTCATATACAACAATATGTATGAGCAGTACAGTTTATTTCATGTACAAGTTTTCATTTTTTCCATAAACTTTTTTTTTTTTTTTTGGTACAGGGCATTGAACCCAGGGGCACTCTACCACTAAACTGCATCTTCAGCCCTTTTAAAAAATGTTTTGAGATAGGGTCTGGCTAAGTTGCTGCAGCTGACTTTGAACTTGGGATCCTCCTGTTTTTAGCCTCCCAAGTTGTGGGATTACAGATGGATGTCTTCCACAAACTTATAAAAGGCAATTATGTCACTTCAAGTGCTATTTTAAAAAGTTGCTTGTGTTTGTCATCAGTAGAAATAATAATAATAAAAAAAAGACAGTATGTAAAACTCAGAGGCAAGGCAGTAAAGTAGATTTTACTAAGAGAGGGAGCATGAGTCTGACACAAAAATGGACACAATGTCATTTTGCTTCTTATTTCAATCGTTTTGCAGCATTTAGGGTTATGTTCTAGACCTTGTGCATGCTAGGCAAGTGCTCTACAGACCACTGAGCTACATCCCCAGGCCTTTTTATTTTTATTTTAATTTGACAAGCTCTTGCTTAATTGCCTACTTTGGTGTCAAACTTGCAATCCTCCTGCCTCAGTCTCCTGAGTTGCTAGGATGACTGGTGTGTACCACCACAATGTTATCTTCCTTGTTCTGATTGCTATTTCTGCATTATGGATTTTTTAACTGGATTTTTTTAATGGATTTTGGTCTTTCCTCAAAGTCATTGTAGAAGTATCATTGATTTGTTTTTGACTTTATGTGAGTTATCAGAACATTCCCAATGTATTAGTAGGAAAACTGGTGAAAATAGAATACATTTTAAATATTAGATATCCATGTAAGTACAGCATTGTACCCATGTTAATTTCCTGGTACAAGGTTATACTTAGTATAAATATAGCATTAGAACTGGAAAGGATCTCCACTGTCATCTGTTGGAAATAAAGTTCCAGATGAAGAGGTGATCACCCAAAGTTGATGGCTGGTTAGTAGCAAAGTTAGTCCTGTCCTTACTCCAGAATGAAATTCCTGCCTGACTTATCTTCCTAACATCTATCTCATGACTGACCACAGTTGCTACTGTATTAGTTCCTTTCTGTACCTGACACCTGTGTTTAGGTAAGGGTATCATGACAATTGGCAACGTGGAGAGTCTACTCCATGCTAAGCAATGAGCTGAGGTTCACATGCATGTCATCATGGCAATATTAATCCTTACAACAATCCTTTAAGACCAATGTTATCATTATTTTCATTTTACAGGTAAGAAATTAGTTAGGGTGGTTAAGTCAATGGTTCTCTTACCAACTTTTAAAAAGTTAGGTTTTCTTAAGCAACAAAAATCAGTAGCATTGAATTAAAACTTAGATAAAATAAATATCTTTGAGTCCATATTGATATCAATAAGTAATTGAATAAATAAATAAATTGAAGGGACAACTCTTCCTTACAGAATTCTTCCTGACAGATAAGATTCCAACTAAAAATTGTAGAAGAGATAAGAGAAATAGGAAATCAGTATTCAAATACTATATTAGTTCTTGTTTGTGTGTGACAGTTTGAGAAGAAACACAATATTTGTAGCCTCTAAGTATCTCTCTTTATTAGTCCTTTTTCTGTTCCTATAAAGAAATAGCTGAGGTTAGGTACTTTATAAAGAAAAAAAAAGGTTTATTTAGTTCACAGTCCTGGAGGTTTGAGGGCATGGCAGCAGCATCAACTGGACTCTAGTGAGGGCCTCAGAGTGATGGCATCACAATGGCAGGAGCACATGCAAGGAGAGATCACATGGTGAGACAGGAAGCCAGAGAGTTGGGGGGGGGGGGGGC
>NW_025999855.1:0-2950 GCF_001458135.2 Marmota marmota marmota | reverse complement strand
TATATATATATATATATATATATATATTTAGTTATATATATTTATAAATATATATATTTAGTTACTTCTTCAGTAATAGATGCTTTTCTATACTACAGCAATGGGTGTATTAAAAATATCTAACTTGGGGCTAAGGCTGTGGCTCAGTGGTAGAGCGCTTGCCTAGCATGTGTGAGGCACTGGGTTCGATTCTCAGCACCACATATAAGTAAATGAATAAAATAAAGTTCTATACATCTAAAAATATTTTTAAAAATATAACTTTGAGGAGCATATATTAAAGATAAAAGTATACTTTCGGGACATTATTTTCTCTTATCCTGGGAATTAGTGGTTTATATGCAGCATGTTCACTTTATCACTCTATGAAATATTCCGGAAAAAACACACTTAGAGATTATCAAACTATAATGGCTTTATCTAAGATTAAACTTAAATGGCTATTAGAGTAAGTGAGATATTATAGGATGCTGTGAATATCTGTGGCTTGCTTTTCTTACAACAGACATTTTATTTTCCTAAGGGTACAAGCAGGCAAAATTTTGAGCCTATACTATGAAGACAGAAATTTACATCTTCCCATTTACCTTGAGTAAATGTGTGGCTATTTCCAGAACTGAAATATTTTAATCCAAAAAATTCAGTGCATTATTTGTAGAAAAAGAAAAAGAAAATTCTATGCTATGTAGATTATCTGATACTTGCCAAGAGGACAAGAACAGAATGAGAAAGTCCTTTTGTTGTTGTTGACTGGAGGCATTGTTACCTTTTCTAAGTTTCTCAGCACACACTGAAGAGTACTTGAAACTGCCACATGGTTTGTCCCCTCCAGAACTACATGCCATCTTTCTATAGTATAGCAATGACATGAACAAGGCATAATAAGGGACCCACAGAAGCTGATCTCTGCTCTGCAGATGACACAAATAGAAAGCTTTGAACAAGAGTGGAAAGGCACACTGCCACTTGTCTTTCCTCTCTGAAAAACCCAGGGCACATTCTGCTAAGCCTTCATGTTCTCAGAGAAATATGATTTAACCTCCACTTTCCACATAGTAAGAAGCAACACCGTAGACCTGTCAGGAATGTGCTGGCAGACTGGAGGAATTTGGACAAGTGTTTTTCATTCCAGTGTTTTCATGTGACCTGACTCATTTTCTTTTCTTTTTTTTTTTAATTTTTTATTGTGGGTTGTTCAAAACATTACAAATTTCTTGACATATCATATTCCACACTTTGATTCAAGTGGGTTATGACTCATTTTCAATGTAGTTACATCTTGACCTGGAAAGAGCTGCCATGGTTTGCCTCTTCATTTGGTTTACCTTGATTCTTGATGTGCGTGTACCTCCTTCCCCTACTCCCACCCAATGCAGCCTCTTGTTTCCCTTGCTTTCCCCTGGATGTCTACACATAAGCTTACACTCTGATTTCCAGGATCGCTGAGATATACACAAAGATATTCACTCAAAACCAGCCTGCAGTTCCTCACTCCTTTGACCAGATATGACTGTTTTGTATTGGACAGGTTCTCCTGTAGTTAGTACAGAAAATAATAGTCCTCACATCTATCTAGTTTTTCTCCCCTTCCCCTCCATCAAATGACTGATTTTTATGCATGAAATAATATACAAGCCTTGGGTGACCTGTTTTTCCCCCTCTCTTCTCTCCCTCCCCCTTTTCCCTTGCGGTAAAATAGTGCTGAAGAAAGAGGGCACTAGTGTACAGCCCAGATCGCATCCTTGCACCGTCTGGATTAGAGCTGAGGCGTCTGCGAACCGAGGGCGGCTGGGGTCCTCTGACCTAGGGAACACAGCTCTTTGTACCCGACTCAGGTACGTCCCAGGTCCATATCCTTCAAGCAGACAGGTGAGTCGGCACCTCTCCGCGGTGAAACCTACCCACAAAGGCAGACACAGTCCTCTTTTATCGGATTTTCTCCTGGACCCAGGCACATCCTGCCTGCCTAGGAAGGGTCGGGAGCTGTGGGTCCCTGGGTTGTCTTGCTCCTGCTGTGCTCGCACTCCCTGACTGCTCCTGTAGCCCCTTTCTTGTCTGACTCACCTTGAGAAAGGGATGGGGAGGAACGGGAGAGGGAGCCAACTTCAGCCTTGCAGGCGGCTGAGATTTGGCGCCTGTGCCCCTGAAGCTGTTGGGTTTGAATTCATACCTGCAGAAGCGCTGCAAGAAGAGAATGGTGGTGGGAAGGCGAGGGGAGGGGTGTGTGTGTGTGTGTGTGTGTGTGCGTGCGCGCGCGCGCGCGTGTGTGTGTGTGTGTGCGTGTGTGTGTGTGTGTCGGCAAAGAACGTGGAGGAGGGGGGTTGAATGAGTGAGGTGGGGTCAAGGAATTGCAATTCATTGCTTAAAGCATCTGTTTGCAGGCCCCCGCGGGGTGCTGTCTGGGCAGCTGGACCGAGCACTGTCCAGGGTTCTGAACGCGGCGTGGCTCTGGCTGCAGTGGCGAAAGCAGCCAGAACGCTTGGGTTCCTTTACCTTTCAAGCAACTATGCAAAGCCAAAAGGTCCCGATATATAGGGGCGGGGGTGGTGCAGAAGACCCTTCACCTTTTCTCCCTTCTCTGAAAACAAGTTACCTTACCTGCATCCCTTCTCCTTGAACATCTACAATAAGCCCGACTTCTTAGTGGGGAAACGTACCAAACTCCAACATAAGGAGACTTTACCAGGCGTTGCCTTAGTAACTGATATGGATTTTCCACAAGCTGGCAGATTCATATTTGCCACTTGGATTTTATGTCAGGGTCTCTTCAACCCCGCAAAGTTAAAGTAAAAGGCACCTCTTTTCACGTTCATTTGTAAGTAGAGCTTCCACCTTTAGAATGAGTTTCCAAATTTTCTTCAGGGAAAAAGTTAATCTCTTCAAATTTCGGAAAGTTCTCTTAGGTTGAAGGACTTAGCTCCTCCCCTCCTCTCTTCTCCCTCCCTTGCTG
>NW_025999854.1:0-2951 GCF_001458135.2 Marmota marmota marmota | reverse complement strand
TTTTTTTTTTTTTTTTTTTTTTTTTTGGTAAATGCAATAATTATTATGCTTACTTTTCTATTTTGTTTGTGAACTCTTCCTCTCTATAATTTACTTAATAGATAGTTGTAGCTAGCTAGTAGTATACATTTAAAGTTTTCTGGAAAAAAATGACACCAGGTATCTGAAAATACAACATACTTTATAATATTGGAAAAATAAAGTATTTTTAACGTGTTACATCAATTATGCTTCTAAGCTTAATGTCAAAACACGTATTCTTCAAATAGGATATGAAATTAAATTTTATGTAGCTTGGAATGTATCACTTAAGAAAAGTGAATGTGGGATTGGGGATGTAGCTCAGTGGGAGAGCACTTGCCTAGCATGCATGAGGCCTTGGGTAAAGTCCCCACCACTGCAGAAAAAGAAGGAAAAAAAAAAAAAAAAAGAAAGGATGTGTATGTATTGGTCATATATTTCCTTTATAATCATGCTAATACATATGCTTCATACATAATCAAACTTGCTTTGCCTTAGAAAAATACACTTTAATCAGGAATTATAGCTATTTCATATAATACCAACTAAAAGCTAAAAATAAGTGCATTGTCTGAGATTGGTAAACTCAAATTCACTTATCACAGTTAACTTAAAAAGTTTTTTCCCTCAATTTTGGAGAAAGCCTATAGATACCAATTCCCGTCATCTTATTAGACAAGAATGATGTTTATGTTCAGGTTTTCCATCTCAAATCTCATGATCAATTGGATTTATCTACTGTAAGTAGGAGGTATAAATTATAAAATAGTACTCTTAAACTGCAAGAGGGATGTTTTAATATCACTTTTAGGTCAAAATTAGTGAATTATTCTATTTTATTTAAAAAAATTATCCTGAAATTTCTGGTCCTTTCTTTTTGGATAAACTTGTTATATAAAGCTTTATGAACATTTTTAAAATGTTGCTGCTGCTGTATTATTTAAAAGGAAAGTTGCCAAGATAGACCTCTAGAAGGAAATTACTGGTTTTTCAAAAAATTGCTGACATATTGCTTTGCCATAAAGAATATCTCAGGATGCTACCACTCTGCCATTAAAATGTGTTATGCATGAAGTAAATTTTGATCATGCATATTATAGAATAAATTCTATTTCTGTTTTTGATAACTTTTAACCAATTTATTTTTTAGTGTTCTTTTAGAGATAAAAGAATTATAAATGATCAAAAATAATCAATATATCATTGTAAGATTGTATGTGCTCAGTAGTTTAAAACAATCTTTGCATTTGACTAGAATCAAAATCCCATTGGTGTGCCTTTGTCAGCTAATAATGACCAGCAGTGAAAACCTTGAAAGTATTTATTAAATATTATACTATGCATATAGGCAAAATAGGACAGTTTATACTATAGGGTCTTGTATATACCCCTACATTAGAAATATGGATTAGAAAAGCAAGCTTTTGTATGTGTGTGTATGGTACTAGGGATTGAATCCAGTGCTTTGCATATGCTAGTCAAGTGCTGTAACATTGAATTCCATTTCCAGCCCTCGTTTATGTATATTCTTAATCACTTTGAAGATGTGTGGACTGAACTCTATTGCCTTTGTTTACATGTCATACATAGCCAGGTACCTCCGATAGTCAGAGGTCCACTGCTGTCTTCGCTTAGTCCTCTTTAAAAATATGAATTAACAATATTTCCTAAAGTTCAACTTATTAGACCTCTAGTACTTTATAGTATCTAGATACAGTGTTTTCTTCCTTGATAGGGGTATCATTGGAGCCCTTATGCATGGGAAAGGAGGAAGAAATTGAAGTTTTAAGTGAAATAGAAGATAAACTTGATCCAGTTCATATTTTACATTGGACTTTCCTTGGCTGCTGAAAAGCTCAGGCCAATAAGCAGCTCTTTGTTTAAAACAAAGTCCTACAAGGCAATCTGAAATAATTCATTGCTCTTGCCAAGTTTCAGTGTGCTCTTTTTTCTTAGCAAGCCTAATGTAATATGAGTAAAATATTCTATGGATAATGTTCAAAGCCTTATTAACATTGTACCTGAAATAATAGGTCATTTTGCCTCATCCATTTGCCAAAATAACCATTTCTCAGATAAGGAAATTTTGAGATAGGCTTATAAGCATTCTGTATTTCATTTTAGATTGTAAGCTCAATGGCAGGGAACTATATCAATAATTATGTTTTTATATAGCAACCATTGCAGTATACTCTTGGTGCTTAATAAATGTTCATAGTTATTAACAATAATCTGTTGTATATCATTTATTTATTTATTTATTTATTTATTTATTTATTTATTTATGTTGATACAGCAGGAGTGGGAGCCCTTTATTGTAGGACAACAGAGGTATTTATACATTCCACACAGCTTATCTTAATTAGCATAAACTAGATATATCAATCAACCAATAAGAAATCTCCACACTTAATGGCTCGCTGGCGCTGGCGTTACTTCACAAACCACTCCCTCTGGCATTTTGCCAGGCGCCATCCTGACTTGTTTACAGACGCTAACAATTCCCCCTTTTGTTTAATTTAAATAACGACCATAGTGGTTTTTTTTTAGAGTTTTTTTTTGACACGTGTTCATTTTGCATTGACTAAGTTTTCCCCCTAAAATTCGCACACACACACATGCACATACATGATGCCCTTAATATTAGCAACCATATGCATTTATAACCATTAATTATTTTGCCTCTATCCTGGGGCCAAAAAGGCAGAACCACAGATCTTGGTCAGCTGAACAAAGGGACTCAGGACTGTGGGTCAGGACAACAACTCTCTTGAACATGTACCTATTTGATCCTGGATAGGTCTGACCATATTTATTTGTTTATCTTTGGTACTGGGGATAAACCCAGGGTGCTTAGTAAGATCCTGTCTCAATGTAAAATATATAAAAGGTCTGCGGATATAGCTCAGTGGTCTGAGCTATATCTGCAG
>NW_025999853.1:50506577-50657735 GCF_001458135.2 Marmota marmota marmota | reverse complement strand
GTGCTTTTGTAAAGTATTAGCATTGACATGGAACCTTTTATGAAAATTTGTAGCTTCTTCTAGTGTAGAGAAAATATGTATGTCATGTGTAGTTTTATCTGCTAAATCATTGCCCAAACTAAGGGCTCCAGGCAATCCTGTATGTGCCCTGATATGTCCTATAAAGAATGGATCTTTTCTGTCCCAGATTAGACTTTGTATAATGGGCGTATCTTTGCTGATGGTGATACAATTTTTCCAAAGGAGCCGTCAATTGTCTTGGTGTCCTGGCATTTCTGTATCCTCCTCCCTTCTGCTAGTGGTGGTCTAAAATTTGGGGGCCAACAGAGGTGAGACAAAGAACCTCACCCCCCCACTGGCACCAAGGCCAAATTTGGGGGCCAACAGAGGTGAGGCAAAGAAACTCACCCCCCCACTGGTGCATAGGCCTATCCACAAGTATGGCTGTATGCTGGACTGGTAGTCAGTGACGGGTGTGATCCAATTGCAGTGGTACCAACCTAAGACAGGAGGCTGATGCCTAGAGGTCAGCTCATCTGATGGCGGGTAAGGCCCATATGTTGAATTGGACAACCTAACAGGCACGGTTCCTAAGCCACATTGCTTGTTGTTTAATTAAACAGAAGGGGGGGAGATGCTGAGAGCCATAGCCAAGTAGTAATGACGCATGGCATTTTGGGTTGAAAGGTGACCCTGTTTAGGGTTTAGGGTGGATCCTGCTGAGAATAGGGCAGCTCCAGGTTTAGGGTGGATCCTGCTGGGAATAGGGCGTATCCTGCTGCCTCAGGCGCCTGCTCCTTTGGAGTTCCCATTGAGTTCTCGCGGGGTTCTCAAAGAATTGGTGCGCGGAGCCGAGTGGAGGCAGTATGTTCCTGGGAAGTGTGGGCAGAGTGTCAGTGACAGTTCGAGGAATAAAGAGTTGCTGTTTAAATCTACAAGGCTTTGTGGTGGCTCGGTTATTTTGTGCCCAGCCAGACTGCGGCATGAGGGAAGACATCGATAAGTACAGGAGGGGTTCATGAGAGCATCAAAACAATGAACATTTCCATAGAAATTCTTCACAGACCAGAGACAATGCTTGAAGAAACTTTAGTATCAGATGGTCTATAATAAAGAATTAAGGGTGAAATACTATGCTTTTCATTTGCCAATATTAAATAAGATTAATAAAATTATGAGCATTTATACAACTTTTATGCTTAATAAGGTGCATGTGATTTTCAGCCTTTAACTATTTCAAGAACTTACTTGTGTAACACATGATGTATATCTCCAAACACTTAACTCATCATTCCAGCTTTCATATCTGATATGGTTTATGTTATTCAATCCCATTTTTTTAACCCATTACATCAAAATGACTTCTTATTTTCCTTCAAAGATCAGACAGATCCCTTTTATCATTCGAAATGAAAATGAAGGGTGATATTTAATATTTGTTAAATAAGAGGCAACAAAACATGGTCAGGACTTTCCAATTCCTTCTTAATGCTTACCATAAAAATAATATTAACAATGGTCCTCCAAATAGTTTAAATGAGATGTGGGCAATATATTTGATACCCATGTGAAAAAAAATTCTCACTAAAGAATACATTATGTTTTAGTGCCTCTATCAGAGCTACCAATCTAGTAGGTACTGGTCAGGGGTTTAAGGGGGATAAGAAAAATAAAAACTCACAGATGCATATCTTGAGATAATAGCTGGGGTCTGGTGCAGTGCTGCTCTCTGATGGAAAATTAGGTTTAAAGAGTTATGCCAGCAATTTTTATTTATATACATACCATTATTAGATTTAAGACTATGCAAGCATTATTCTTTGTATTTAGGAAATTTATAGCATTGACAATATTATGCAACTTTCTCAATGTTGCTTCTACAGTTGCAGTGTGCAATATTAGAAGCTTTGGGTAGCTCTCAAGAAAGTCTGTTGTCTGAAATTACTGTTAGGCAGGCAGGTTCAGGAGCAGTGGAGCTGGTGAAACATTGTGATTGTCTAGCAAGAAAGTTCCTCTATTCCCAGGAGTTGTGTGCCTGACATCAAGGTTGAGGCTAATAAGACTCTAGCACAGAGCCTCCTCATGGAGGACATTACCATAGCAGCTAGGTATCCTGCACCTTTGCACAGAAACTTTCCCAGGCACCAAGTATGCCACAGCCATGAGGTCATCAGAGACCCCGATCTCAGACACTGCTCTGCTCTCCCATTCTTTATCATCCCTCTCCACATTGGGTATCAAGGAGATAATTTAGAGTATCAAAGAGATCCTTATCTTTAAAGACTGTGATAAGACACTTTGGTTCCATTTGATTTCTGATCTCTCTCTCTCTCTTTCTCTCTCTCTCTCTCTCGCTCTCTCTCATTTGTAATATTTTTTGTTTGTTTGTTTTTGCACTGGGTTGAAATCTTTTTTAGAAATGCAATAACTTAAATGCTACTTTTAAAAACTGTTCAGAGTCTAGGTTAACTCATTAGAGAACAGTCTAATTATTTAATACAATGTGTGGGCAATTCTAGATTATCTTCATAACCACACTAAAATGCACTCCTGGCATTGCTTAGGCATTCCAGGTTCTGGGCCATGCCATGGGAGTTGGTTCCTTTGAAAATGTCTGTCAGCATGAATAAAGCAAAGATTCCTCAGAAGCACTGATTGAGTACTTAGAATACTTATTAGAATCAATTTTTACTGTTCATCACAATCATTTAGGTGACTTTCTGTAGAGAAATAAAAATGATTTATATTTATTAATTTTGGTAATGATGGGCAGGTTTAATTCTGTGCATTTGTAGCAGTGCATAATAAAAACAACCCATGGGAAAAAATAGATTATCAAATAATTTGACGATTATTTCAAATATACTAACACTCATATATGTAAGGGATCATATTTTTATTCCATTAATTAGCCATCTATAATTTAAACAAGAAAGGAAGGGGAAATAATAATAAAATTATCATATCTAAATGTGCTTAATTTCTCATTTATGACATAAATCCATTTTTTTCATAGAAAATATTTGTGCTTTTCTGTTAGAGAGGCATAGATTTAAAATACAAATGTACCATACAATGGATTTGTTACTTTGAGTTACTCAATTTCATTAAGCTTTTGTTTCTCTCTTGAAAAATGTAGTAGGAATTTTAAGAGTATTTTTGATAATTAAATGAATTATATAAGCAAATGTGCTCCATAAATCATGTGACACATAGACTCTAAGAATAGATGTATTAATTATTTTATTTTTATTTTAGCCAGAAATAATTCTCAATTCTGGAAAGTGAATTTGTAGTACTTGTGGTTTACTAAATGCACTATTTATTCCGGTGACTGAAAACTTATATTTTATCTCAATTCATATAACACAAGTATGAAATTGTTGTCCTTAAAGCTAAATAAAGTATTGAAGTTCAGAGATATGTAACTTCCTTTAATTCATATAACTATCAAATGTCAAATATAATCTCAGACTATCCAAAAGTACAGTCTATACTCTTAAGCACAGTATTACAAGTTTGTATTTAATTAAAAACACAGAGATACAGATAGTGATTTCCAGGTTTTATCAATGGAAAATGAATAACCTAATATAATAAAAAATACTAATCATTTTAAAAATATTTTTAATATATTATTTTAAAATATAACCCAAATATATTCTATTTAATATGATTGAATGAATGTTATTGCATCAGTGCTGAAATTTGAGCCTTCTTATAACTTCTATATGTTCAATTTACCTCTGATTTTCTTGTAATTTCACTATTACTCAGAATGGCTATTGAACAGTAGAAATATTAAACAATGCCATTAATGTAATCTAGTAAAACCAGCAGTTCTAAAGTTCTAAAAAATATTCCCTCTTTCATTTACTAAACTAGTTTGCTTTTGGCCATCAATGTTTTTATCTTTGTTTTTCCATTTTATTCAGAGTGCATCTATTTCTTTGGCTTTGGAGATTAAGAAGCAAAAATATAAAATACAGAAAATATCAGAATGTGTTTTAAAATCATTTATCATGTTTTATACATAAATTGTGTGAAGCATGAGCTACTTAATGTTTTATCCATGTTACCTCCACTTGCTCAAGGGACTCATTCAGTGAGTAAAACTTGCAAGAAGAATGTGCACCATACTCAAAGGAATATAAAGCATAATACATATTAGTATTGGATTTCAAAAAGGAAGCTGGGGAACAGTGTCCATTGAGACAGAGAAAAAATGATAACAAGAAAATAACAATGTTGGGGGGGCTGGGATATAGCTCAGTTGGTAAGGTGCTTGCTTCACATGCACAAGGCCCTGGGTTCAATCCCAAGCCCCACCAAAATAATAATAATAATACAACACAAAGTCTGAAAAATTTTTCCCTTGATGATATTTTCTGGATAGAGACAGCAACAAAATACAGAATCTTAATTCCTACTGTGATCTCTACTCAATGTCCATGACACTTTTCAAATTGAGGAACTGCTATATTTTACTAAATACATTTATTATATTCATTATTTTTAATCTGTCTTCATTAAATAATTTTAGCTATCATAATAATGTTCATAATTTTTATATATACATATATATATATATATATACATATATATGTATATATTCTTGCTTATTCAATTGCTCATTAGCACTAAAGTTTTTTTTTTTGATTGATTAATGCTGTAATTTATATGTTAAGTATAATATTTTAAGCTAGTATCCTCTTTGAAACAACTGCAATATAGTCATGCTTAAAAGAAATAATAGTCATATTTAAAAGAAATAAAATGATAGAATAAAAGCAAAAAATAACAGTGCACAGTATAAAAATATGGCAGACTTTTTTATTTGTTTGTTTTTAAATCAGGTTATTTTATTGGCTATTATTGCTCTATAATCTTAAGTAACTAAATTCTTAAAGCATCAATATACATATTTATAAAAAGGACATAACCTCTTCTAAATTGCCACATAACTGTGATGATTAAGTAAGATATGATACAGAACACACATAGTCCAAAAAAAAGATATGAAATAGTGTGTTTTGTAAAATAGCAATTCTTTTATAAAGGAATTTCTATCTTATCTAAAAGGAACAACAATAAAATAAGTAAATAAATTTCTATCAGATTTGCATGTTGCATAAGAGCAATGGTGGCAACCTAAACATTCATTTTTATATACAGTTTTGAAGAACAAATATATAAAGGAGAACATATAAAATTGCATAGAACATATACTATCAGCATAACTAGGAAATACAGAATATTTTCCAATTACTTCTATGGGGAAAAACAAATGTCCAAGTCCATCAATGTCTGGAAAGAATTGGACAGATGCAAAAAAACAGCATGGAAGTAGTTTGTGGCAGAAATTAATTCCATAGTTCATGTAATTTTAAAAAGGAAACTGTATGCTAGTGACAGAAAAAAGAAATTTTAATATTATTAAAACACCATTGAAATATAAAATATTTTCATTATAAGAATAACTAGTGGGGCTGGGGCTGTAGCTGTGATACAGCACTTGACTAGCATGTGTGAGGCACTGAATTTGATTCTCACCACCACATATAAACAAATAAATAAATAAAGGTTCATCGATAACTAATAAAAAATACAAAAAAGAATAACTAGCAAAGTTATTTAAATTCTACAGTAGCTGGTTTTCTATTCAGAATTATAAATCAACAATTACATAGAACCCACAGATAAATCTTCACACATGCTAAGCAATCATCCATTGGTTGATTTAAATATCCAGCCATAGAACTCAGTACACATTTGCATGTGAGATATATTTCTAATTTCTTTTTTGATTTTCCAGTGGATAACCAATTTCCCTAACACTGTTAGGCTTGAGACAATGGTAGAGTCTGGAGAGTGAGCTGCACGAGCACCAGTGTCATGTTATGCTCTATCCCAGGATTTTCACAATAAGATCCATATGCAGTCTTACAGCTGGAGATGGAACTGAATCTATTGAAATATAACTTTGAGCTGAGACATTTATCTTTATCATTTTTGTGGGGAAAAAATGTTTCTTTCTTGCAAGGGCTTTGGCCTCTTATCATTTCAGACCATTTATATTATAATTGCCTTTTTAAAAAATATGTTTTTTGTTGTAGGTGGACACAATACATTTATTTTGGTTTTATGTGGTGTTGAGGATCAAAACCAGTGCCTCACATGTGTCAGGAGAGAGCTCTACCACTGAGCCCCAGTCCCAGCCTCTAAAACTGTCTTTTGTAAAGCTGCAAATATACTCTTCTTGAATCTACTTTTTCTTTCTCCCTACCTATCATGAGGTAATATGCCAAAATATGCAGCAATCTTTACATTAATGATTCCTAATTTTATTTCTGTAAACTGCAAGTGCTCATATTGCCTTAGAAAATTGTATGTTTCATTATGATCTATGACTTCACAAGAAGAAGAAACAAAAGTACAAAGTAATGGGGATTAACATTCTCTAAAGAGCAACACACAAAACAATGAATGGGCAAAGTTTTCTATTTTAGGGAAAAATTAAGAATTCATTCTGATCATTTAGAATGGCCTAAAACAATCTCCCTTATTCTACATTATAAAAGATGTATGATTTATCTTTAAGGTTTTATATTTCCTCTGACTGATAACATAGAAAACTTGGTTATGATTATAATAACTACCATTTATTCATTCAATCATTCTTTTGGAATACATCTTATGTGTTGAATTTAATCATAGTTTGTAACTTTTTACTCTTATTAAAAGTAGTGAGAATTTTACATTATTTTTAAATCTCAGATTGACTTCCCTAACTTCAATGCATATAATATTTCTCCACAGGTTATCTTATTATTCATTGGTTTGACCTGAAAAGTCTCCATTCACATTATTATTTTGAGACTTTTATTTAGTTGATATTTAACTCAGAGCCCCATATATTTCAAACTCAATGAAAATTCGGATTGATTATTGTTTCTTATTCAAAACATAAGATTACTATGATAATAAAAAGTGGAGAAATACAGAGTGCATGGTAAAAAAAAAAGAATCAACACAAAATGTATATTAAATTCTATGTACATCAAAATAATGTATCAAAGATAAAAATCCAGAACTTGAGTAATATGCCACAAAAAATGCTGATATTTAATTGCAATTATTATTGCAAGAATATATGATGCTTGTCCATAGACCTAAATCATTTGTAATCATACAGTATAGAGGACCCGTTAAATGAAGACAAGTAGAAAACTTGCTATAATGTATATGACTGTTTATATCTTAACTTGATTTTATCTTCAAAGTTCCTATTTTCCAAGATCATCTCCATAGTTTCCAGGAGGGCCTGACTGTCAAAGGGTATTGCTAAACTAGTTAAAATTCCAATATCATGCATATCATAAAAAATTTAAGCAAAACTTATATCTCTTGAGAATATAACAATTTATGTGCTTTCAAAATTTTTAGCAGAATCTTCCTTTATTTTGACATTTTCCATAATGGATTATTGGAACATGCATAATATAAGTAATTAAATGTAGTAAATTGAGATTAAATACACAATTTACAATAAGATATAACTGAAGGGAGGACTGATGGTGGATTAGAGTAAAGATGCACTCTCCAATTGCTCCTCAATTTGAGATTCCAGCAGCAGTATTGCTTTTTGATGAAGTGAATACCAGAGGGAATTTACTGAAATTCAACCTTGGACAGGAAAATAATCATAGGGACAAAGACATTCAGAAGTTTTGAATGTAAAGAAATAAATAATACACTAGAGATATGCTAGCTTTGTTAGTATTAGCATCAGTGTCATAGTTCACTGCAGAAGGGAGGGATAACCCAGTCAAAAAAAAGAGGAGAACCTTTGGAATAGAGAGGGATCTTAACCAACCCAGAGACAGTTGTCAAATTGATAATTCAAAAGTGATCAGAATGTCTTGACTTTCGAGTGGAGAGTCATGTTGAGAACCATCTACAAGTATCCAGGCAGGAGTTTGCAGAGGTGGGAGATTAGGAATTCATAAAGGGTGTCAAGAGTATGCCACAGGACACTCTGTTGTAGGATCCAGAATGTGCCTGGACCAATGTGACTAAACCACTTTACAAGAGGATGATACCCAGAGAAATTCAGGCTTGGGATACGGAGGAGACAGAAGCTGAGTTTCTGATGTTGCTGGAGGCCAATGCAACCAGCTGGGAAGAGACCAGAAAACTGGACAAACAGCTATACTTGCACTCCAGGCCTGATCTTGGGAAAATTCACATTCATGAAAGTGGAGTAAGTGAGAGTTGTGGAGGGTTACTCTGAAAGTGGCATTTTAACAAGATTCCTGAGCCCCAGACATCTGGCAAAGATTGTTCTCTGCCCAGAAATAGTGCATGTGAATCTATCTCATATATCTTCTGACAAAGTTCCAAATGCTGGCCACAATTAAATCCCTCCTAGTGGAATTTCCTATTTAGAGCCCTAAATGATTCATGGTCTAGGAGTTTGTTGATATATTTTATCCAGGTAAAACTCAATTTTCAGTATCCTTTTAAACTTCTGTTAACTTTTCAAATTTTATTTTGCCTCCCTACCTCATTTTCTCTTCACTTAAAAGACCATAATTTTATTGTCTGTTTAAATTATTTAATTTATATAATTCCTGTCTCTCATCATTCATGTTTTTGGTGGTTATTTATATGGTGATCCTCGTAGTTGACAACTTCTGTTTAATGTTAGATCTAGTTCATAGCTGTTTATTGTTAATGCTGATGTTAAATGCTAAGCCCACTATTTTCATATGGCAATTGTGATAAAAATGTCATATTAAGCATTAGACATTTATTATAATCTGTATATTGGTTGCTACCCTTATTGCTATTCTTTGTTCCATGTTTTTTGTAAGAAGAGTTTGGAAGTAATTGGGATGCTACAAGTTCACAGCATAGAGATCCTACTGCTGAGAAACACAACTGAATCAAGTAACAATATACCCCATTCAATTCATAAACTAGCTCTGCTTAAGCTCTAACAATACTTCAGCACTTAGAATAGAAAACACAAATCAATGACCAGATCATAAGTAGGAATAGCTAGAGGGGCCTCCATCTCACTACTTGACAGGTATTCAAACAGCAAAAACACAAAGAATTCCCAAGAATAAAAATGAAAACTGTATACCAAAATTATGCATGCATAAAAAGGAATAGGAATCCATCTCAACAGATTCACAAGTCCCAAACCCCTGAAAACATGGATAAAGAGGCAAACATGTCTCCCTCCCCCATCAAATGTACAATCTTTCAAGAAAGAAATCCATGAATATAAAGTGGATGCAATTACAGAGAATGATAAAAATTTGATTATTAAAATGTTCAAAGAGCTAGCAAAAGATCTAAGGAATGAATTAAGAAAGCAAACGCAGAAGGTAGTGGATTATTTCAATAAAGAAATAGAAATACTGAAAATCAACCAATCAGAACTTGAAATGAAAACACAATGAATCAAATAACAAATTTACTTCACCCTGTCACCAACAGATTAGATTACTTAGAAAATAAAATTTCAGCCTGAAGACAGTAAATCAGTCCTTTAAGACAAGGTAAGTAAATTTGAACATTCAGCATGCAATAAAGGAAAAAAGAACAGACCATGATCAGAGTATACAAGAACTCTGGTACAACATCTGGTACAAGTCATCCAGACCAAATTTTGGAGTCACTATAATAGAAAAGAATATTAAGATACATGCTAATGGCATTAAGAAACTTTAAGTGAAATAATAGTGAAAAAAACACTTTTAACCTGAAAAATGAGATGGTCATCCCCACATATAAGGCATATAGATAGAATTCTAAATAGACAAGATCATAACAGGACCTTTCCAAAACATAGCATAATTTTTAAGGCAGAATATAGAATATAAAGAAAGAATTAAAACATCTGGTCACATTTAGAGGCAAACCAATAAGACTAATTTCTGAGATCTTAATTCAGATTCAAAAATCAAGGAGGGCCTAAATTGAGATATTCCAAGCTCTAAAAGAAAACAATTGCCATCAAATACTTCTAAATCTAACAAAACTGCTTTTTAGAATTGAATAAGAAAGGAAAACTTTCCATGATGAAAATAAAACTAAATAAATTCATAACCACTAATCCAGCACTACCAAAAGCACATATAGATATACTACACACAGAAATTAAAAAAAAAAAAACTCCCAGATGGATGAACCTCTCTGGAAGAGCTAGTAACTACATAAAAATTAAGGCCAAATTAATTATAATAACCTGACCAAAATGACAGGAAAAAAACATACATTTAGCTGTAATAATACTGAATGTAAATTGTCTAAATTCCCCAATTAAAAGAAATTGGCAGATAAGATTAGAAAACAAGATGTAACTAAAAGTTTGCAAGAGACTCATCTGATAGGCCAAGACATCCACAGTTGAAAGTAAAAGAAAAAAAATTAAAAATCCATACAAATTGAGTTTCAAAACAAGTAGTAGTAGTGATTCTTATACCTGACAAAGCAAATAAATAAATAAAAATAATCAGAAGAGACAAAGAAGGCTATTACATACTGGTAAAGGAAACAATCCAACCAGAAGATGTCATGATAGTAAATACTTATTTCACAAATGTTAGTGCACATAATTATATAAAACAAATACTTCTTAATATTAATTCCCAGATGGGCCATAATATGAAAATATTGGATAATTTAATACCCCCTTTCAATAATAGACAAGTCATCCAGACATAAAATTAATAAAGATAGTCTGACCTAAATAATACTATAAGTCAAATGGACTCAACAGATACCTACAGAATTTTTCACAGATTAATGCCAGCTTAATTTATTTTGTTCTTAGTAGCCAGTGTAACAATATCCAAAATGGACCACATTCTAAGTCACAATGTGAATTTTATCAAATAAAAAATTATATAACCCCATTATCTTATCAGATTGTAATAGAATGAAATTAGAATCCAACAGCAAAAAAATGGAATATATATATAAAATATATATATATATATATATATATANTATATATATATATATATATATATATATATATATATTACATAAACATATTGAGATTGAATCATATTCCTTTAAGTGAGAAAAATATATAAAAGCAATGAGATAAGAAAAAAGAGATTCTTGGTAACAAATGAGAACAAAGATACAGCATATCAAAATCTCAGAGATAGTATGCAAGAAGTTTTAAGAATAAAGTTACACCATTGAGTTTTTAGATTAAAAAAAAAAAAAACAGAAAGATTCCACTAAATAACTGAGTGGTACACCTCAAATCACTAGAAAAGCAATAAGAAACTCATTCCAAAATCAGAAGAGAGGAAATAATTATCAGATCTGAAATTAATAAAATTGAGAAAAAATACAAAATATAGGTGCAAAAAGTGTTGGTTATTTGAAAAGATAAATCTAATTGAATAAGCCTTAGCTAAACTTACCAAAAGAAAGACAGAAAAGATCCAAATCAATGAAATTAGATAAGAAAAAGGAGGTAACACCAAAGATACTTCAGAAATCTAGAGGATTTTTAAAAACTATTTTAAAATTTATACTCACAAAAATAGAAAATGTAGTAAATATGGGAATTTCTAGATGCATGACATGCCCAAATTAATACATGAGGATATAGAAAACCTAAACAGAACAATATCAAGCAATGACATTGAGCAGCATTTAAAACCCTTTCAACAACAACAGAAAAGCACAGGACCAGATAGATTCTCAGCTGACTTCTGCCAGACCTCTGAAGAAAAACTGATGATAATGTTTTTCAAAATTTTCCATGAAATAGAAATGTAGGGAACACTTCCAACTTTATTCTATGATAACAGTATCACTCTGATACCAAAACCAGACAAAAACACCTCAAGGAATGAAAATCACAGGCCAAATTCTTGCTGAAAAACAATGTAAAAATTCTTTTTTTTAAAGAGAGAGAGAGAGAGAGAGATTGATTTTTAATATTTATTTTACAGCTTTTTGGTGGACACAATATCTTTATTTTATGTGGTGTTGAGGATCAAACCCAGCACCCCGCACATGCCAGGCAAGTGTGTTACTACTTGAGCCACATCCCCAGCCCTGTAAAAATTCTTAATAAAATATTAGCACATGAATTAAAAAATGCATTAAGAATATAGTAGACAATTATCAAAAAGTTTTCATTCCTGGGATGCAAGTTTTGTTCAACATATGCAAATCAATAAATGTAATTCCCCAATAAATAGAATTGAGGACAAGAATCACAGAACAATCTCAATAGAAATAGAAAACATTTCAGACAAAATTCAGTACTGATTCATGCTAAAAATATGGGAGAAACTAGTGATAGAAGAGACTTACCTCAACATTATAAAGGCTATATATTGCCAACCCAAAGCCAATATCATACTGAACATAAGAAAACAATGCATTTCATCTAAAATCATATACAAGACAAGGATTTTCCTTCTCAACACTGCTATTCAATATAGTTGTTGAAATTCTAATCCAGGCAATCATGTGATAGAAGGAAACTAAGGGGATATAAACAGAAAAAACAAAGTCAAATTATTTGTTTATTAATGACACAATCCTACATGTAGAAGACTCTAAAAACCCAGCAGAAGATTTATATAATTGATACACAAAGTCAGCAAAGTAGCATGATACATAGTCAACATACAAAAATCAATAGTTTTCTTATATTCCAACAATGAATCTGATATGAAAAAAAAATCAGGGGAACTATCCCATTCACAATAACCACACACACACACACACACACACACACACACAATACTTGGGAATAAATCAAATGAAGGAGGTGAAAGACCAACCTTTACAATAAAAACTATAGAACATTGAAGAAAGAAATTGAAGATCTCATGAAACACCTTCTATGTTTTTGGATAGGCAGAATTAATATTTTCAAAATGGCCATATTACCAAAATCACTGGGCATATTCAATGCAATACCTTTTAAAATACCATTGAAATTCTTCATAGACCTAGAAAAAACAGTCCTAAATTTATTTGGAAAAAAAAAGATCCAGAATAGCCAAAGCAATGTTCACAAAGAACAGTGGTGATGGATTCATCACAATTCCTGATAAAACATTATACTACAGTTACAAAAACAAAAACAGTATAGTATTGGAAGTGAAACATAAAGACAAATGGGAAAAAAAATAGAATAGAACAGAGATAAACCCACACAGATATAGTTATCGGATATTTGGCAAAGTTGTCAAAAAATATGTTGGAGAGAAGTTAGCCTTTTAAACAACTGGTGCTGGAAAAAGTGAACATAGATATATCATCTGAAAATAGAAAAAATTCAATTTTTTTCTTTCTTATCCATGTTCCTTTTATTTCTTTCTCATCTCCAATTCCTCTTTTAAAATGATTAAATACTCTAGGGACATAATAATAATAAAAATAACTATTAACCTGAAACTGGAAAAAAAAAAACAGACATAGACCAATGACCAATGGAATAGAGTACAACACAGAGAGACAAAACAACAAAGCTATAGTAATTTGACTCTTGAAGAAGACACCAAAAAGATACATTAGGGAAAAGACAGACTCTTTAGCAAATGGGGCTGGAAAAAATGGATATCCTCATGCAGAAGAATGAAACTAGACCCTCACTAGTCACCTGAACACACACAAAAGGAAACCACCTCCAAGTGGATCAAAGACATAGGTGTATGGTGTATGACTCCCAAATTTGCAAATGTTATTTTAAAAAAAATAGGGGAAACTCCAAAACATAGACAAAGGCAAGATTTCCTGAATAGAACTCCTATAGCTCAGAAAATATCGAAGCTTGATAAATGCAGTGACACCAAATTAAAAATCTTCTGCACATGAAATGAAACAACAGAGTGAAAAGACAGCCTATGCAATTGAGAAAAAATTTGCTCACTATTCTCTGGGAAGAGTATTCATACCAAGAATAAATATATGACTCAAAAAACACAACAGAATCAACAAAAAATTACAAATCACCTATTAAGTGAGAAAATTAACTACAGAGATATTTTTCAAAAAAATAGTACAAATGATCAATAATTTTATAAAATTTTCAACATTTTTATCCATTAGGAAAATGAAAATCAAAATTTCATCAAGATTTGATCTCATTTCAATCAGAATTGGAATCATCAAGAATACAAACATCACCCCAAATAGTCAAAGCAATCCTTAGTAAGAAGAGTTAAGTAGGTGGCATCACTATACCAGGCCTTAAACTATACTGTAGAACAATAGAAACAAAAACATCATGGTATTATCACCAAAATAGATATGTAGACAATTAAACAGAATAGAAGACACAGAGACAAACCTACAGAAATACAGTAATCTCAGACTAGACAAAGGTGCCAAAAACATATATCGGAGAAAAGATAGCCTCTTCAATAAATGATGCTGGTAAAACTGGAAATTCATATGCATGCAAGAAATTCAACTCAAAGTGAATCAAGGAGCTAGGATTTAGACCAGAGACCCTGTGCCTAACAGAAGAAAAAGTAGGCCCAAATCTTCACCTTGTGGGATTTGATTCTGACTTTATTAATAAGAATCCTACAGCACAAGAATTAAAACCAAGAGTCAATAAATATGTAAATGAATGTAAATAAGTACAGCCACTATGGAAATAAATATGGAAGTTCCTAAAAATGAAAGATTAAAGTACCCATGATCCAGTTGTACCAGTGCTCAATATTTATGCAAAGAATTAAAGTCAGTGTACTTTTAACATATTTATCACAGTATAATTCTCAAAAGCTAACTCAAACACTAGAAAAAGATTTGTTAGAACAGTATAATAAAATATAAAAACATTTTTTAATACAATGACATACACACTGATTTTTTGACATAAAATGTTATTGGAGATCAATGAGTTTATTTCACACAAAAAATGTTTCCCTAGGTATCCATCTATGCTTGAATACATAAATAAAATGTGGTATATATGCACAATGAGGTTTTAATCAGCCATAAAGAATGAAATGAACTCATTTTTCAGGAAAATAGAAGGAATTGGAGGACATCATATTAAGTAAAATAGGCCAAACTCAGAAAGACAAGTATCAAATATTTTTCTCACATAGACGATAGAAGGAAATAAAAGGACATAAGGAGACTATTAGGAAAGAGGAAAGAATTGGATCAGGGTAAGGCAAGGAAAATACTGTATAATAAAATTGATAAAATGATATTATATGTATGTACAGATATGCCACACTGAAACCTACTCTTCTGTAAAATTAATATGTACTAGTGGAAAAACATTTTCCCCAGGATGTTTCTTAGAGCTTTTTTTAGTATCTTTATTTCTTACAGAGTAAATAAAAAGATTAATGTGGGAATGATCAGCATATACAATATGGAGGCCACACTCTGTTTTGATGACTCCCTTCATTCCTCTTTTAATTGTTCCTTGGCAATAATTAACACAAGACAAAATTATAAAGATCTGAATTAAAGGAATGAGTACTCAAAAGTATTTTCAGTTTCTATTTCCCTTCCAGCTTTTGGATTAGGATCCAGTAACTAAGTGCTTCAGAGTACCCAAAATTCCTGGCATGCTAGAAATCAAACTTTCCAAGTTAATGTACATAGTGAAGCTATTTATAGTTGGATCATTACTATTATTATTTCCTTTGTGTTCAACACATATAAAATATTTAATCAAGGTGAAAATTTAATTACCACTACATATACTAATGGAACTAGCTATATAGTTGAAAAATATAGTATTTTAAAAAAATAGGCATCTGTGAATTATCCATAATTGTAGGTATGAGGGAAGGACAAACCTAAAGACACATACTAGTTAAAGATTTGTTTGAACAGTATAATAAAATATGAAAACATGGTTCAACAATATGGCATACACATTGATTCTGTGAAATAAAATGTAATTAGGGATCAGTGCGAGGGTTTATCATGAAAATAATTCCCTAATCTCCAGAACATCTCTCATATCTGGGACTTTCAGGATTAATGATGTCTAAGAAGGGGAAAAAGGAAACTTGGGCAAGGAAACATCACCTGGAAAATTGTACTAACAGTACTTTTTTCATATTAAGAACAATATCATTAGTGGTCACAAGAGTTATGAAATAAATGCCACAATACAACTGTTGGAAGAGAAATAATAATCATAGGATACCATTTTTCTTTTCTAGAAGTTTTTTAAGAGCCTCTTTGACATCTTTGTTTCTTAGGGAGTAAATCAAAGGGTTCAACATAGGTGTGACTAGGGAGTAACATAAGGAGGCCACTTTGCTCAGTTCAGGAAACCTGTCAGGGGTGAGGTACATGAAGAAGACAGCCCCATACAGCACACTCACGACTCCCAGGTGGGAGCTGCAAGTGGAGAAGGCTTTCTTGCGGCCCTCAGTGGAGCGAATCTTTAGAACTGTGGACACAATATACATGTAAGAAACAATAATGACTATGATGGTTGGCAAAATAATGATGGTGGATAAGGTAAAAGATACCATTTTGTGGACAAAGGGGTCAGAACAAGATAATCTCTGAAGTGGGCGACTATCACAGTAAAAGTGGTCAATGGCCCGAGAAGCACAAAAGGATAAATTGAATGTTGCGCTAGTTTGAAGAACTGAGCTTACACAGCCAAAAAAATAGGAGCCAGCCACCAACTGAGTGCAAAGACGTGCTGACATCTCAACAGAATAGAGGAGTGGGTTGCAGATGGCAATGAAGCGATCATAAGCCATGGCTGCCAGGAGAAATCCCTCTGTCACAATGAATAGTGCAAACAGAAAGACCTGGGCCACACAGCCTGCAAAGGAAATGGACTTGCTTTCAGACCAGAAGTTGCTCATGGCCTTGGGTGCAATAACAGATGAATAGAAGAGATCAACAAAAGAGAGGTTGCCTAGGAAGAAATACATTGGTGTGTTCAGCCTGGGGTCAGTCGTGATAATGGCCATCATCCCAATATTCCCTAGAAGGATCATGACATATACAAGCAGAAATATCAGGAAGAGGAGAAGATGGAGTTCTCGGCTGACCTCAAAGCCTACGAGAATAAAGTCACTAACTTCTGTGTGGTTGTTTCTTCCCTGGTCAACCATGCCAGAAACCTAAGGAGAGGCATAAGGCAAAACAAACTCTTTTTTTGATTCTAGTATTTTAAGTGTAGAAATAAAATATTTACAGGTAAAATACTGCACATGAAAGCATTTTCATATCAACAAGCAAGAGTTTGCATTCGATATCCCTAGGCTGCTGAAACTGTAATTCCATCAAGCACATTGGTCTTTGTATTTAAATCAAAATGTATAAGGCATTTTAGGAAGAAGCAGATTTTAATAATTTTATTTTTGTACTTCCTTAATTTTGGTCATAGTTTACAGCTAAATAATTATCTCTATCTAACATAGCAGTATTACATATATTCTAATATAGGAATATTATATATAATCATACCATGTTGTCTGTAGACATTATTTTATAACAATGTCAGTATTTGAATAATTACATGTTAGTAACAAACAATTTAAAAAATATTTTTACCTTGTTCTACTTTGATCTACCTAGTTTCCTTGTTCATGCAGCAATCTTTGAAGTATAAAAAAAAACATGATTTATTAGCACGTTAAAATTTGTTGCATCAAACAAACTTTAAAGTTAGTAAAGCTAATTTATGTAAAGCATTTTCAAACATAAATGAATGAATTTCCTAAATAAATGTATTTTATTTTCTCTTTATGAAGTATTCATTTTCATTAGTATTCGATTAATTTAAAAATTTAAAAATCTCTTGGCTCTCTTTTTGAAGTGGGTCAATAAACTGGCAAACAATTCAGTTCTTCCACTGCAAGAGATGTATTTCTAACAAGGCTGATTCTATTAAGTTAAAGGGATCTCACTCTGTAGTCAGGGCAGGTAAACTTAAGTAAAAAATCCAATTTTTTTTTAAATTCTGGTATACTTATGCATCTTAAAATGAGGAAAATGGAATAACCATGGATATTTAATGACCTTTGCAATCTTGTGTCATCCAGGTTCCATGATTCTCTGCCAGAATAGAGGTTGTCTTTGATGGCTTTAGTTATTTTTATTCCGTAAAACCTTTATACAGAGTATTTCATCATAGAGGTTTTGCTCATCTCTGATGGAGTCCACTGAGAGAGGAATGATCATAAAGTCAATTATGTGCAGGCTCTTGGGCTATTGTCCATGAGGACTGCAGAAGCCTCAGATATAAACAAAGAGTCTAATAATAGTGAAAATAAATAGTTTTTTTTTTTCAATCTCTGGTTGCATGCACCCTTTGAGAATTCTCTCTGGATTTTATTGAAAAGAAAATCTTTCTGGTTATTATCACAGCAAGTATTTGATAAACAAAGAGAAATAGATTTAAAGATTCTGTATTATTTAAAAAGTATTTAAATTTTGTGGCAACCTACTTTTGAGTAAAATTTAAAAGCCCATTATTCTCCCTGAATTTTTGAAATATTTTTAATTGAATTCTTCATAGATTTGTGTGTCATCCTAGCACAGGGGCCATGACAACATTCTCTGTATCATTCCAATTTTAGTATATGTGCTGCCCAAACAGACACTCTTTAATATTTCTTATTGACCCATTTATTTCACAATATGGAAAATGCCTTTTAAATCACAAACTCAAAATCAGATTATGTTTTGCTAATTCATGCTTTTCCTTACTTAAATACTAAATAATTCAAAAAATATAATGAAAGATATGATAGCAATCAATATAGTCATAAAAAAATTCCCCAGTAAAAATGTTTCTAAGAGATCAGAATCTATGGGTAAAAATTCCTTAGAAAATACTGTGTGACTGAGACCTGGATTAAAATCATGTCATATTAGTTTTAATGAGTTCAATATACTAAGTATATCTTTTCCCCATAAGTATTCCCATAAGTTAATCACAAGGCTATTTTAGAAAATTATTTTTAATTAAAAAATATTTCTTCAAGTTCTCTGAAAAATTTTCAGTATAATGAGAACGATATTGACCCACAGGAACCCAGCCTCTGGCACAGAATTGTCCCCTTTCAACCATCAGACTACTGCAGGAGCCCAGGCCCAGCCCAGATCTTCCCACACCCTAGTGGGACCCAGGCTCACAATAGGCTCAGGTCCATCCCCTCCACTGGGGGACAGACACCCACCTGAGACCAGTCTCCAGCACAGGGTCACCTCTTCTGATCAGCAGACTACCGCGGGAGGCCAGACCCAGCCCACATCCACCCACACTGACTTGTGCAGAACCCAGGTCCAGAGTAGGTCTGAGTTTCCCCCCTACACCTGGGAGCCTAAGCCTAACTCACTTCCAACTTGGGACACTGCAGTAATTGCCATAACCTTCCCCACACAGTAACTCCTAACTTTTGACAGCAGAAAGGGCCTAGAAGCAGCTGCATCTCAGAGCAGGGAACCCAAAGAGAGTGTGAGGCCCACCCTTTAAGTCCTATCTCTGTAAGACATTGCTTCCATCTTGGGGCACCTTAACTACTATCTCGAGTTACCTCTGCTATTGCCACCACCAATTTTAGATGCAGTAACATATATTGAGAGACACCAGCAGGGTCTGGAAGCCCAACATCAAGGTGAGGTACAGACAATCTGCATGGGTACTATAAGAATATAGAGAAGAAACTGTAATATCTCAGATCCACAGTGCAAGAAAGGAAGACACATAGACAGCATGAAAAAACAAGGGAGGAAAGTGTCCCAAACAAACCAGGACACTATAATAACAGAACCCATGGACAGTGAATTTGATGAAATGTCAGAGAAGGAGTTCAGAGGTTCATAATTCAAATAATCTGTGAATTAAAGAATGATCTAAATGAGCAAAAATTGATCACTCCAACAAAGAGATAAGATAACAAATACAGGTAGCAAAAGATTACTTTAAGAGAGAGATAAAGAATCTGGAAAAAAACAATCAGAAATTCTTGAAATGAAGGATACAGTAAACCAAATAAAAAATTCAATAGAAAGCATAACCAACAGACTAGATCATGTGAAAGAAAGAATATCAGATAATGAAGACAAAGTATATAATCTGGAAAATAAAGTGGATCACATAGTGAAGATAGTAAGAAAAACATGAACAGAACATCCAAGAATTATGGGACAGCATCAAAAGGCCAAATCTAAGAGTTATTGGAATAGACAAGTCACAGAGTTTTAAACCAAAGGAATAAACAATCTCTTCAATGAGATAATATCAGAAAATTTCCCAAGCATGAAGAACAAATTGGAAAACCAAATACAAGAGGCTTACAGGGCACAAAATGTATAGAATTACAACAGATCTACACCAAGGCACATTATAATGAAAATGCCTAGCATATAGAATAAGGATAGAATATTAACAGCTGCAAGAGAGAGGAATTAGATCACACATAGGAGGAGACCAATTTGTATCTCAGCAGATTTTTCAACCAGACCCTCAAAGCCAGGAGATCATGGAACAACAAATACCAAGCTCTGAAATAAAATGGAAGCTGACCAAGAATCTTATATCCTGCAAAACTAATCTTTACCTTTGATGATTAAATAAAAACCTTCCCTGATAAACAAAAGTTAAAAGAACTTACAACTAGAAAGTCTGTACTACAGAACATCCTCAGCAAAATATTTCATGAAGAGGAAATAAAGAACAATGAAAATCAGTAGAAGTAGGTATTACACTAAAGGAAAATCTAATCATAGAAGAAACCAAGTCATATTAAATAACAAAAATAAACAAAAATGGCTGGGAATACAAATCATGTCTCAATAATAAACCTGAACATTAATGCCTAAACTCACCAATCAAAAGACAAGACTAGCAGATTTGACCCGCCCCCCCAAAAAAGACCCAACAATATGCTGCCTCCAAGAGACTCATCTCATAAGAAAAGACATCCACAGACTGAAGGTGAAGCAATGGGAAAAATCATACCACTCACATGGACTGTGAAAGCAAGCAGGGGTTTCCAGCCTCATATCAAATAAAAAAGTCTTCAAACTAAAGTCAATCAAAAAGGATAAGGAAGGACACTACAAATTGCTCAAGGGAACCATATACCAACAAGACTTAACAATTACAAGTCTAATTGTAAATATGTATGCCCCAAACAATGGAGGATCTACATTCATCAAACTTTTCTCAAGTTCAAGAGTCAAATTAAAAACAACATAATAATTTTGGGTGTCTTTAACACATCTCTTTCATCAGTAGATAGATCTTCCAAACAAAAGCTGAACAAAGAAACTATAGAACTCAATAATAAAAATAATAATTTAGACTTACCTGACATATATAGAATATTTCATTCTTCAGTGAGAGAATACATTTTCTGCTCAGCATCACATGGATCCATCTCTAAAATAGACCGTATATTACGCAGTAGAGCAACTCTTAGCTAATATAAAAAGGTAGAGATACTACCCTGCATTCTATCAGATCATAATGGAATGAAATTAGAAATCAATTATAAAATAAGAAACAGAAGCTATTCCAACACCTGGAGACTAAATAAAATGCTATTGAATGAACAATATGTTGCAAAAGACATCAAAGAGGAGATTACAAAAATTAGAGGTGAATGAGAACACAGATACAACATATCAAAATATCTGGGACACTATGAAAGCAGTTCTAAGAGGAAAGTTCATTGCATGGAGTTCATTCCTTAAAAGAAGAAAAAGTCAAAATAAATGAGTTAACATCACATCTCAAAGCCCTATAAAAGGAAGAACAAATCAACACCAAAGGCATTAGAACACAGGAAATAATTAAAATTAGAGCTGAGACCAACAAAATTGAAAAAAAAAAACAATTGAAAAAATTGACAAAACAAAAAGTTGGTTCTTTGCAAAAATAAATAAATTGACAGATTCTTAGAGAAGGAGAGAGAAAACTCAAATTACTAAGATACATGATAAAAAAGTAAATATCACAACAGAAACTACAGAAATACAGAACATAATTAGAAATTATTTTGAAAACTTGTACTTCAATAAAATAGAAAATATCAAAGGCATTGACAAATTTCTAGAGTCATATAATTTTCCCAAATTGAAACACAATGATATCCAGAATTTAAACAGATAAATTTCAAGCAATGAAATAGAAGATGCCATCAAAAATCTACCAACCAAGAAAAGCCCAGGACAGATGGATACACAGCCAAGTTCTGGAAAACCTTTAAAGAAGAACTAATACCAATACTCTTCAATTTATTTCAGGAAATAGAAAAAGAGGCAGCACTGCCAAACTCATTCTATGAGGCCAATATCACTCTGATTACCAAACCAGGCAAAGACACATCAAAGAAACTAAACTTCAGACCAATATCTCTAATGCACATAGATGCAAAAATTCTGAATAAAATCCTGGCAAAATGAATACAAAGACATATCAAAAAAATTGTGCACCATGATTAAGTGGGATTCATTCCAGGGAAGCAAGGTTGGTTCAACATACAGAAATCAATAAATGTAATTTATCACATCAATAGACTTAAAGATAAGAATCATATGATCATCACAATAGATGCAGAAAAAGCATTGGACAAAATACAGTACCCCATCATGTTCAAACCCTAGAAAATTTAGGGATAACAGGAACATATCTCAACATCATAAGTGGAATGAAATTCCCCAGGACAACATCATTCTAAATGTAGAAAAATTGAAAGCATTCCCTCTAAAAATTGGAATAAGACAGAGATGCTCTCTTTTACAACTTGTATGTAACATATTTTTGAAATACCAGCCAGGGAAATTAGACAGACTAAAGAAATTAAATGGATACACATAGAAAAAAAAAAAAGGCACTAAATTTGCTGACGACATGATTCTATACCTAGAATGCCATAGTCCGGCTGGGCTAAATAACTGAGAGGTGACAAGCAACTTGAAGGTTGAAGCTGGAACTACTTTATTTCGAGTGAACTCAGCAGGAGCTGAGCGAGATCTCAAAATAGCAGGCACCTGAGATAGCAGGAGCCACTTCTCTGCAGGACAGCAGAGGTACATATACCCAACTAATTACACACAGCTTAACTTAATTAACATATTCTAGATACAGCAGTCAGTCATTAAGGAATCCTCATCATCTTAATGACTTGCTGGCATTACTTCACAAACCACTCCTCCTGGCAAAGGGCCAGGTGCCATCTTGACTTGATTTGCATCCCCAACACTAGAAGAATCTAAAAGTTCCACCAAAAAACTTCTAAAACTAGTAAATGAATTCAGCAAAGTAGCAGGATATAAAATCAATACCCACAAATCAAAGGCATTTCTGTATATCGGTGACAAATCCTCTGAAAGGGAAATGAGAAAAAGTACCCCATTCTCAGTTGCCTAAAAAAAACTAAACAAACAAAAAACTTGGGAATCAACTTAATGAAAGAGGTGAAAAATTTATATAATGAAAATTATAGAACACTAAAGAAAGAAGTCAAAGAAGACCTTAGAAGATGGAAAGATCTAACTTGCTCTTGGAAAAGCAGAATTAGTATTATCAAAATGACCATACCATCAAAAACATTATACAGATTTAATGTAATTCCAATCATTATCTCAATGATATTTCTCATAGAAATAGAAAAAACAGTCTTGAAATTCATCTGAAAAAATAAAAGACCCAATATAGCTAAAGCAATCCTTAGCAGAAAGAGTGAAGCATCACTACACCAGATCTTAAACTATACTATAGAGCAATAGTAACAAAAACAGCATGGTATTGGCTCCAAAACAGACTGGTAGACCAATAGTACAGAATAGAGGACACAGAGACTAACCCACAAAATTACAATTATCTTATATTAGACAAAGGTGTCAAAAAATGCTTTGGAGCAAAAATAGCCTCTTCAAAAAATGGAGCTGGGAAAATTGGAAATCCATATGCAAAAAAAAAAAAAATGAAATGAAACCCTGATCTCTCACCATGTCAAAAAATTATCTCAAAATGTATCAAGGACTTAGGAATAAAACCAAAGACCCTGAGTCTAATAGAAGAAAAAGTAGGACCTAATCTCCATCATGTGGGTTTAGGCCCCAACTTCCTTAATAAACTCCTTTGGCATAAGAATTAAAATCAAGAATCAATAAGAGTGGTGGATTCAAACTAAAAAAGCTTCTTAGCAAAAGAAACAATCTGTGAGGTGAATAGAGAGCCTACATCTTGGGAGCAAATATTTACCCCTGACACATCAGATAGAGCACTAATCAGTAGAGTATATAAAGAACTCAGAAAGCTAAGCAGCAAAACAACAAATAACCCAAAGAATAAATAGGCCAAGGACCTGAAGAGACAGTTCTCAGAAGATGGTATATAATCAGTCAACAAATATATGAAAAAATGCTCATCATAGCTAGCAATTAGAGAAATGCAAATCAAAACTAAGATTTCATCTCACTCCAGTAAAAATGGCAGCTATTATGAAGACAAACCACAATAAGTGTTGGTGAGGATGTGGGAAAAAGACACATGCATACATTGCTGGTGGGACTGCAGCCAATATGGAAAGCAGTATGGAGATTTCTTAGAAAATTGGGAATGGAGCCACACTTGAACCCATCTACCCCACTCCTCGGTCTATATTCAAATGGCTTAAAAACAGCATACTACAGGGATACAGATACATCAATGTTTACAGCAGCACAATTCATAATAGATAAATTGTGAAACCAACATAAATGCTCTTCCATAGATGAATGGATAAAAAAAATGTGGCATATACACACAATGGAATATTACTTGGCAATAAAAGAGAAAAAAATAATGTCATTTCCAGGTCAATGGATGGAGTTAGATAAGATAATGCTAAGTGAAGTTAGCCAATCCCCAAAAACCAAATGCCAATTTTTTCTTTGATATAAGGAAGCTGATTTATAGTGGGATAGGGAGAGGAAGCATGGGAGGAATAGACAAACTCTAGATAGGGCAGAGTATTTGGAGGGGAAGGGAAGGGATATGGGGTAATTAACGATGGTGGTATGTGATGATCATTATTATCTGTAGTACTTGTATGAGTATACTATGTATACAACCAGAGATATGAAAAATTGAGGTCTATATATGTAATAAGAATTGTAATGTGTTAAACTGTTATATATAAATAAAAATAAATAAATAAAAAGAAATGTAATTCACATAATTAAATTGAATAAAATATATTATTATACATATAAAAATAAATTTATATATAATAAAAGTTAATATAAAAGTATTATATAAATATAATAAATACATTTTTTATAATCTCTAATTTATAAATGACTAAGCTGAGATGTTGTAATTGTGATTAAGGGAACCACATTTGGTACCATGCAAGGACAGTTGTCCTATTAACACTACTGGGCTTCATACAAGTGAATGATTTTTGAGAAAATTGTATGTAAATGGTTGTATGCTATGTTGTTTAAGATAATGTTAATAATGACACTTTATTAAGCACTTGGAAAGATAGTGACATGTTTCTAGGAAATTTTTAAGCCTCATCTTAATAAATATCAGATTCTCATTTTAAATGCAGGAAACACTGGGGTTTACTTTCTGATTTAAGTCCATGCACAAAGCAATCAGGAAAACTGTACAATTCATGCATGTTAAATAATGTGAGATAATATCTGGAAAATATTTTAATAAAGAAATTATGTGATATTTTAGAACACAAAATATAATACGATAAGAATAAAAACTAAAGGGACAGCAAATGAAGAGATTTATCATAGACTTAGCACAAAAACGTGCTCACATTTAGCAATTATTACAGAATTGATCATAACTCTGGTAGGGTAAACAGGTGAAAATCCAACCTTCTATCATCATCAATGATAACATTGCCTGGACGATTTCTCCCCATAAAAATTTTAGAACATTTCATGCAGAATCAGCCTTTTTGCTCACAATATCCACCAAACCTGTTGTAAGATAATTAATGATAACCTGTATAATAATGATAGAAGTAATGGAAATTTCTCTAACAATTCTGGTACTTCTCAGAAACTTTTAATACAACATCCCAAGTGAATGTCAGTATTGGAAATTTATGAATCCTGTTTGTGATATTAGAGAAGTAGACTTATCCTGTAATTCCAAGGTATAATCTCTGAAATATTGAATTCTCAACATCCTCTTCACTTTGTTCATTCACTATAAATTACAAATAGCACTACTTATTTTCTAAGGGAATTTATAAAATAAATCATGCATATGATTTGCTTAGTACAAAAATGAAGTAAGTAGAATATTATCACAAGAGATGTCATTTCTTACCCTTACTATTATAAACTCTAAAGTCATTTCTAGACTCTCAATTTCAGTTCTCCAGAAATTTGTTAAACTCTCACCCATTTATCATAATCCCAGTCATTTTTTTCATGTGCAATATTTTTATTACTGCATATTAATTATACAGAATGATGGGATTCATTCTGGTATTTTGTACCTGCTTATAACATGATTTAATCTAATTGATTTTATTTTTCTTGTTAAGTTTTACATTTTATGTTCTCTCATATGTATATAATTTTGGAATTATTTAATATACCTAAAGAAAAATACCTTGGAGTAATGAAAAATATTAATTATATATGCCTCAGAAAATTGTTGAAAGAATTAAATGAGCCCCTAGGTTTTATTGAAAAACTTTATATCAAAAACTACACTCTAGATTCGTAGGTAATGGCAACTGTTTCAAGAATTAGTGTTCCGCTGCGGGTTTGCTGAGATCTGTGACCCACTGCAGCTGGTTCTGGGGGCAGAGGAGAAGGCCACTGAGCCCTGCAAGCCCCAGGAGTGGTGCCTCATGGAAAGTCTCTCTTGGGTCTTTACCGAGCTCATTCAAGGATTCGGTTGCCAAGGGGCCCAAGTAGAAGAAATATGGAGTTTAGAACCTGAGAATTTTGAAAAATTAAAACCAATTCATGGCTTAATTTTTCTCCTCAAGTGGCAGCCAGAAAAACCAGGATGCACTGTGTTAAGGAGTTCAGACTAGACACAATATATTTCGCAAAGCCAGTAATTAAAAATGCATGTGAAACTCAAGCCATTGTAAGTGTGTATTGAACCGTACCCATCAACATGTCCATTTAGGAGAGACATTATCAGAGTTTAAAGAATTTTCACAAAGTTTTGATGCAGTTATGAAGGATTTGGCCTTCAGCAATTCGGATGTGATTCGACAGATACATCACAGTTTTTTCAGACAGTAAACGTTTGAATTTGATGCAAAGACATCAGCCAAAGAAGAAGATGCTTTTCATTTTTTAGTTATGTTCCTGTTAATGGAAGACTGTATGAATTGGATGGACTAAGAGAAGAACCAATTGATTTAGTTGCATACAATCAAGATGATCGGATCAGCGCAATACCGCCAGTCAGAGAAAAAAGAACACAAAAGTACAGTGAAGATGAAATTGTATTTAACTTAATGGTCATGTGTCTGACAGAAAAATGATGCATCAGCAGAAGGTAGCAGAGGTACAAAGAGAACTTGCAGAGGAACCTATGGAACAGATCAGGATAGTGATATGTTAAATGCTATTCAATCAGAAGTTGACAAAAATCAGATGATTATTGAAAAAGAAGTACAATTTTTTTTTTTTTGAGAGAGAGAGAGAGAGAATTTTAATATTTATTTTTTTTAGTTTTCAACGGACACAACATCTTTGTTTGTATGTGGTGCTGAGGATCGAACCCGGGCCGCACGCATGCCAGGCAAGCGCGCTACCGCTTGAGCCACATCCCCAGCCCCAGTACAAAATTTAAAAAGATATAAGATTGAAAAAGCAGAAGAAAGAATAATTATCTGCCTTGCATAACGGAATTGTACAAGACTTTAGCAGAACACCAGCAGTTAAAACCTCTTATAGAAAAGGCAAAAGAAAAATAGAATGCAGAGAAAGCTCAGGAAAGCAAATGAAGAGAATACTTTGGGATGTGCACAAATTTCTGCTTTTACACTTATTTTCACGGAAACACAAAGTATGAGGAACTTTGAGCAACATCCTATTTGACTCAGTGCATGTTTGGCAATAGTACCAGTCTGCCTTGTCTTTAATGCATGATTAATAAACGTTTTCCTTACTTGAATCATATGTATACAGTGAGTATTAAATATAAGTGTTATTGAGAGTGCTTGCCCAGATTCCATTCTTTTAGCCATTGGATCTGAGAACTGTTGTTGGTATTCTGAATATAGAACTACACTAATGAAAGTAAAAAATGCACAAATGATATTTTTTACCTGTAATTGTTCTAACTCATCTTTTTTTTAGCAAAAATACTTTTGATTTTTAAATGTCAGATCTTCAATTCTTATCATTAATAAAAAAAAATCAATATTTCCATCTTTTGTATGTTTTGAGGCTCTTAAAACTGAATTTTTTTCTCTTATACCACTTATTTGATTTTAATGGAGGTCATTTGAAAAGAGCATGACTGCAGTTTCTAGTAATCTCCATTGCTTTCAGTAGAAAAAATATGGTTATGCATTGTAATTTTATTTTAGCAAACTTTCTTCAAGTATTTTGTAGGGAATCTGACCATGGGAATATACAGGGAAGTATTCTTCTGGTGAGCAAACTCCTGCTGGGCAACTGGCTCTGTTTCCCACCCTTAGAAAGCCCTGCACAAGATAATTAATACATGTGCTATGTCTAGATGCCCTGGCAATGCCACTAGAGTCTTATCAGCCTTGCCCTTGATCTCAGGCACACAGCTCCTGGGAATAAAGGAACTCTCTTGTTAGACAACCACAATGTTTTACTGAGCCTAAACCTGTCCTCATAACAGTAACTTTATAGAATGGATTTTCTTGAGAGCTACACAAAACTTCTAACATTGCACATTACAACTTAATATGTAACTGAGAAATAAACTGCATAATGTTGCTAACTGTATAACCTGCCTAATGACACAATGAAAAGTATGTACTAATGTTGCCAATGACCTAAAGTAACCTGTTGATATAAATAAAGCTGTGACAGCTTGGCCTCTCTGCCATTTTGCCACTTCTTTTCCTGTCTCTGAATCTTGTCTCTGTGTCTCCTTTTATTTTCTTAGTGTTTGGGTTATTTTTTAAAACATATTATAGAATTATTGTAGGAAGATCTGAATAATATGCCTCAAAACAAAATTTTAAGTTAAGAACAAATTGTAATGCTTAAAGAGTTTTGGTGTTACTCTCAATTTGGCAAACTTTTCAAGCTGTTCGGGTGTGTTTTTATGGAAAATTTGAGGCTTGTGTGTTTTAAGAAATGATGGTAGTGATTATAGAGAGTCCTTCTACACCAATATGAACAAAATTAGTATAGATCAGTTTCTAAGAGCCACATAATGTACAATTTGCTCACAAAGGATTTTTTTTTGGGGGGAAGGGGGTTATTTTGGATTTTATTTTATGAAATACTACTGAACTGTTTTCAAGCTTATAATTTTTTTCCAAGATAAATGCTAAAGGAAATTTTATAAAGATTTTTTTTTGTAAAGGAAATAATATACTATTTTCTTTACCAAGTACACTTTTTAAAATTGATTTGTGACTTTTTAACATTTTATTATTTATTGTAAAATAAATTTAACATCATTTATTTTATTAGGGAGATTGTGTACTTATAATCCAGCTTCAACACATGATGTTTTTATGATTTTTTTAAAGCTTACTAATTGTGATATTATTAAATGATATAACTAATGTGAGGAGACTTGTAAAATTGAGTAGAAAATTTGATAAAGTAGTTTTCATCTAAAATTTCAGCTGAAGGTACTAAAAATATGTACTTTTTAATTTATTTGTGGATAAATATATTTTGCTCTTGATTGGTAATAATTATGGAGAGTTTTAAAACTGTGAAACAATCTTAAAAAATCATTTCCTAAGGATGTTCTTAGGCTCATTTTCATCTCATTCATTCAATTAAGTTTAATTTTTGTATTTTCTTTTATTGATGTTTAAATTTTGTAAAACAATGGCAGGATTATTATAGAAAGTAGTAGCAGTAATGAGATAAATCAGTGGAATAGAAGTCAGGACCTAAAATCATTCATTTTTTTTAATCTAATCACTTGATTTTTAACAAAAGTGTCAAAGCAATCAAACAGGGAAGGAGAATCTTCAACAAATGGAGGCCGGATAGTGGAGCTGAATATCCACTTGGAAGAAAATGATTATGAGCTCCTACCTTACAAAAATAAATTTGAGTTAAATCACAGATATAAATGCAATAGCTAAAAAATATTAAACTTCTTTTCCAGAAAATGTCAGTGAATATCTTTGTGACTTTGGAGCAGCCAAATGTTTCTCAGGTCATGAAAACTATTAACCATAAAAGATCCAGAATTAGGGTTCATCAAAATTAAAACCTGTCATTGAAAGACACTTTCAGGGCTGGGAATGTGGCTCAAGCAGTAGCACGCTTGCCTGGCATGCGTGCAGCCCAGATCCTCAGCACCACATACAAACAAAGATGTTGTGTCCGACGAAAACTAAAAAATAAATATAAAAAAATTCTCTCTCTCTCTCTCTCTCTCTCTCTCTCTCAAAAAAAAAAAAAATATGTATTAAAAAAAAAAAGACACCTTCAGCAAGAGTAGCTTGCATAGACATCTTTAAACTAGCTTTATAAATCTAGGTTAAAAGTATAAGCATGTTGAGAGCCACAGCCAAAGGGGCCCCAGCAAACTTCCAGCTGCCAGCTGATTATTGGCTCACAGCGGCCCCAGCAAACTTCTAGCTGCCAACTGATTGGCTCCTCTGCCGTGATGCTTATTGGGCTGTTTCCCCGCCCTTTCAGACCATGGAGCTGCTCATTGGGGGGCTTTTTTTGGCTCTGCCCACTCGACCCAGCCAATCAGCCTCAAGAGCAGGAGGAGTGGGGGAGGTTGAGAGGCTTGTGGGAAGCTGGTGGTGGCAGTTGGGCTCTAAAGGTTTTTCCTGAGGAGCTCTGTGGTTTGGTGTGTGTGTTCTAAAAATAAAGTTCGTTTCTTTTGACAAGTGGCTCCTGAATTGTGCCCAGCCAGACTGTGGCATAAGGATATTTTCCTTAGATTTAATTCTTATAAAAGTCTATGATAGGGTTTTCCATAGTTTAACATGGTTCATCTGCTTCCTCATTGATGATTGCAAATGCATTGTTACATCAATTGTTTTTTCCTCCTTGTGAATAAAGAAGTATGAATTATTAAAAAAAAAAAGAATTTGTCTACCATATAATAATACTGAAAAAATTTATTTCATCTTCTGCTCTCTTCCTCTTACTACTTCTCCTCATTATTGTCATAATTACTTTTAGCATTAAAATTTGTTTTTATTACCAGGTAAGAATGAAAATTTCTGAAGTCCCCATTTATCTTGACCACTTTCCATCAAACTAAATGCCCTTTATCTGTTCCAATGCAAACTACTTCTATTTAGAATTATAGTCATTAATCCAGTTTTTCTCCTTTGCCCAAATACATCTGAAAAAATATTTTGAAATATAAGAAAATTCTGAAATAATATTTAGCTTTATCAAATTTATTAAGAACCATATGGGGGGAAATTTTACAAGGACATGGGGAAATTAAAAAAAAAAAAAACCCTAACAACCATAAATGAAGGAAAGTTTGGGGAGGTTATATATAATAGAAAACAATTGTAAGAAATTTACTTTTTCTAAAATTACTAATACTTTATTTTACCAGAGAGAATCATCACTTTTTGGATGGTGTCCTTAAAGGCTTGCTTTACTTGCTGATTCCTCAGAGTGTCTATAAATGAATTCATCATGGGAGCAACAGAAGTATTGAGAATAGCAATTCCTTTGGTCAATGATGTTCTTTCTTTTGCAAAGGGATTAAGATAAATAAATATGCAACTTCCATAAGAGATGGAAATGACAATCATGTGAGAGGAGCATGTAGAAAATGCCTTTGTTCTCTGACTGGCAGACGGGAATTTCAATAGTGTCCTCGTGATGAAAATGTAGGATAGAATTATTAATGCCAAAGTGAAAAGTAGAATCACTACTGCAGAGTAAAATTCAATCACTTCTAGGAGCCATGTGTCTGAACAGGATAATTGCAATAGGGGGAAATGGTTATAAGCAAAGTGATCAATGACACTGGAGCCACAGTAATCTAACTGGAGAAAAAGAATGACTGGTGGGAAGATGTTTAAGAATCTTGCCAGTGAAGCACAAAAGACAAGCAATATGCAGATTCTCTTGTTCATGATGGTGGTAGAATGCAGATGGCTACATAGCGATCATAGGACATGGTCATTAGAAGGTAAAATTCAGTTATACTCAAGAAGACGGAGAAAAACAACTGAGCTGTGCAATTATTATATGAAATTGTTTTTTCCTTAGAAATAATTGTGCCCAGGAATCTAGGGATACAGACAGTTGTAAAGGTGATTTCTAATACAGAGAAGTTCCTGAGGAAGAAATACATAGGAGTCTGTAGATGGGAGTCCACCAATGTGAGAGTGATGATTGTCATATTTCCAGTGACATTCAATATATATGTAATAATTAAAAAGAGAAAAATCACAACCTGGAACTCTGGGTCACCTGTTAGCCCTAGTAGAATGAATTCTGTGGGTACAGTGTAGTTTTTCATTGTCAATCCTTTTTTTCTCCTTTTTAGAACATAAAAATATATGATTCCTTATAATGTAAAAATATTAGCATGAGATTGAAGATAGGGCATAATGCTTTAAAAAGATTCATAAAAATGAGTTTTATGTTAAATAAAACCTTGTGTTCACCAGTAACTCCCTCCCATTTCCATTGTATCTCACATCCAAATAACTTGTATTAGCGGAAGTTAAATATTGATCTCTATTCATTGAAAACATATTGTTACAGGCCATAGGTAAAAGCTTATGGTTACAATATTTAAATAAAAGCTATTTCTTCCAGTATTTCTTTAAAATTAAATTTATAATTATTTACAAAAATGTTTAATTTATAAAACTCATGAAAGTATTGTGATTGATGTTTTTTTTTTCTTTCCTCAATCTTATAAAGCTAGTCTAAAATACAGCACAATTGAAAGAAGAGTTTCAAAAGTCTTCAAATTTTATTTAGGCTTATTTCAGATGTTATATTTTGGGAAACTAAAGCCATGTATTTTAGGCAACTTTCACAGGTTTAACAATCTGTCACTGTAATAATCATCTACTTTAGAAACTACATGTGTATTTGGAAAATATGTTGATATTCTCTCCTAAATTTCCTATTTTAAGGTTTGGCTAATATAATTACCCTCTTTGCCTCATTTACTTTTCTAGTAAAAAGACCAAAAGGACAAGAAAGGGAAACTTCTTTTCCCAAAACAAATCATTGCCTAGAAAAATTTTCATTCATAAAATACATGGTTCAGTTATTTTCTCAATATTGCTGTATCAAATGAACAAGTAGATGATCAAAATAAAATTTACTGGGAAGAAGATATTCTTTCAGATAGAGAATGCCCACTTTCAGATAGAGGAACCCATTTCTATCACAGCATAACATTGAAGCATAAGGAAAAATAAATAAATAAAAAACAGGCCTATTGCTGTGTTCTTGTCTTGGGACCCCATTGATGTATTTCCAGTAATAAATAATAAGTAAGTTTGTTATTCTTTAATATAATACATATTCCATTTCATTTGTACTTTCCAAAATACAGTTTGCACATACAATTGCAGATTTAGAAACCTCGTAATATTAAAAACTAAATAATTGAATAACAACAAGCTAACTTTCTGGTCTTTCTTGATGATTTTACATTTTCTGGCAAATGCTGATTTGAACAATATAAAAGAAGAACTATTTCTATGTATGTATGTTATACAAGTGGAGATGGCTTATTTTATCTGTCTTTTATAACGTTTGGAATTCATTAAGTAAACAAAGATTGCTGAGGATGGTTATCACTAAAAGATATAAATGAATCATTGACATTGTTCTTTTTTAAATTTTATTTTTAGTTGTCAATGGAACTTTATTTTATTTATTTATATGTGGTGCTAAGAATCGAACTCACAACCCCAGCCTCAACTGTCTTATCAATATTAATGAAAAAGACCAGGGCTAGGATTGTGGCTCAGTGGTAGAGTGCTTTCCTAGCATGTGTGAGGCACTCAATTCAATTCTCAGCACCACATATAAATAAATAAAATAAAGTTGATTGACAACAAAATTTTTTTTAAAAATGTTGATAAGACGTACCTGTATTGATGTTAAAAAGGTAAGTATATAAAAAACATATGGTATCAGGTGTATAAAAGTTTGATTTAGAATTTGCTTCTCCTATGGTTATTTGAACTCATGCTTTTTTCTTTGAGGAATTCTGGATCTGTCTTTAGGAATGTTAGCATATTTGCATTCCTTGAATCTTGGCAACCTCGTCAGATCTTCCTCATAATAACACAGGGATATGTTAGAAAATGCTACTTGAGTTTCTAGTCTGACTTAAGTGTCTTCTGAAATGGCCAGTGTTAAGGATTTCTGATGAGAGTTATCCCTCTATCATCATGTACATTTAGGGAGAGCCTTCTTCTACCCATAGCTAACGTCATAGCAATATTTGCTAAAAGTTACATTTACTTCCTTTCACTGTATCATATACTTTCATTGAACTGTTGCTTATGTTATACATATGACAACCTCTTACTGCAGGAATAGTTGTGAACCAAGAAAATAAATGGTTAGAAATCTGGTATTAAATACTTAAACTTATGTATTTAAAATTGTTCTACACTGAGAGATATAAGTTTTATGACTAGAAAAGTATTAACACTCACATATCATACATAAGTATGTATGTAACACACATTTTCCAATTAGCAATTTCTTGTTTTTTCATATATAACATGAATATCACAAGTATACAAAGCATGTGATATTAAATTTCAGAAGTGCAATCGCTGATGGATTGGAATATGACAGTATTTGAAAGTGGGATAGAAGAGAGAAGCTAGGAAAAGCTAGGAAAAGATGAGTAAATGACTAGTTTATTGATTATCAGGCATTGACTAAATATTTTCCTTATCTCATTTTTTCTAAACAGAACAAAAACTTATGAGAAAACTCATATTCATATAAAGGGTTAGGGTTAGGGTTAAGGAAAAAAAGTTCAGAAGTCAGTTAAGCATCTAATCCCCCTCATTTGTGTATTTGTCAGCAGTGTAACATTATTGATATTTTTATAGGAAAAATAAGATGAATCTCTATCAGACAAAGCATAGCATTATGTATGCTTCTTTAAAATATTTTCTCAAAATTTAAAACAATGAATGGCCTGCCTCTCTTCTTCCACAACCACTTGCTCATTTTCATTTCCTATCTTTATTTCTTAATTTTTAGTTTCTGTTACATCTATAGTTTTTCTCCTGACCTCCTAATATTTAACTTTTAATTTTGACTGATCTTTCATGTTACACATCTATCCAAAATCTAATAGCACACTTACTTTTTAATAATATGCCACTTATCCACAATGTGTTCTGGGGATGATTAGTGACTAGGTTTTAAGTCAGTGAAACATAGTTCAGCTACTGGTCCTGCACTTCTTTGAAAGAGGAGTGGAATTTTCTGAATGGCATAGCAAAATGGTGCAATTGGACTCTCGATCCATCATTACTCTTTAATTTGTACAAATATATTCACATGAAATTAGTTTCACAACAGCTAAGGAAACCAAGTGAAACATCAACAGAACCTGGTTGTAGTATAAGAATAAAAGTTGACACATCAAGAAGTGTAGGATGGATGATTTTATATTATTTTTGTCACCTCTCCCCAACACCAGGCAGTACAGTGTGGAGAGAGACCATCTACTTGGGGAAAGGAGAGGTAAATAAACATAGGAATTAGCCTTAAACTTCAATTCCAGATCCACCACAGTATACACAGCACTAGATAGACTACTGACTTGGCTAATGACTTAAGATTGTACTCATGGACTGAAGTTCTAGACTCACCCTGGCACAAGATAAACCACAAATCCTTTGAGATTTACTCATGTTATGGTTCTCAAAGCCGCCAGCCAACTGTAGGGAGCTTGGGTTCTGAACAAATCTCTTCACTGAAAGACCACGGCAGTTGTGGGCTTATGTTTTCCAGAGCACTGGACCAGGCTCAATGGCCACAGAATTTCATTCCAGTTTTAAGCTACTCTTGGCAGCCCAAGATTAAAAGGCCACAGGATTACAACCCAGGATGCCAGCTTATGGGTAAAATTATGTAAATTGTTAATGTTGTGAGCAAACCTGGTAGTATTTATATCTCAATATGTCTGTAAATATGTACAATATAAAGTCTGGGATTGTAGCTCAATGGTGGAGCATTTGCCTTGCGTTTGTGAGGCACTGGGTTCAATCCTCAGCACCACATAAAAATATATAAGTAAAATAACGGTATTTTGTCCATCTACTACTAAAAAAATTAAAATATGTACAATATATCCTTCATAGAGATACAACACTTACAAAATTACGTTGTGATCACCTATTTACTCATTTTTTTCTATTTTGCTTAGATTTGCATGAGAGCAAGTACAAAATTTTTCAATCACTGAATCATTTCCTTAGTGGACACATTTTTGAATAAATAAATGTAATACATATGTGAAAGTTCCTTGGAAATATTTAATTCAAAAAGCTATTGGAATACTTCAAAGTCATGCATTCATCTTTAAATCACAAAAATTCCTAAAGATTTAATTTCTCAGTGAGGCATTACCATTTTAATTTCTTGTATTGGAATCCTTTAATTTCCGGATTTTAGCAGACTGTTGAGATATAAAGACTAAGAATTCTTTGGAATGTATTAGAATTCATGTAATGGGTTTTTTATAAATAATTAAAACCATTTTTATGTTTTACTTTGAAAATTACAGTAGTCCACAAATTCAGAAATAAAGTGTTTAGTCATAAAGTTTTCTAATCAATATTACTTGGATAAAAAATTTTTTTAAAGAGTAACATTTGAAGTTGAAATTCTCCTATGGTCTAACTATTAACTGATAACTCAAGACAAAATTTTAATTATTGAGTTGATGTTCATATGATTAATATAATTATAGTGAATCCTAAATTTATCTTGTGCATTTAATGAGGGACTCAATTTACAGATAAAATGAAAGTAATGCCCTTCAATTTCACAAAATTTAGAGCCCTATACTTAAGATATAATGTAATAGAACATATTACCTATAGGGACAGAATTTAATGAACCAAGACATAGACCATGTAGAATCTAAAAACATTATGACATTATCAATATTCACCTTGAAAACATGGGAGAAATTATGCAAAATTTAAAGTTATACATCTGAAGTACAACATAGTGACACATGTGCCTTTTATGGAGTGATATACACAGAATTAAAACTCTTTACCATATCATAGATTATGTTTTATATAAATACATACCATTTCAAGAAAATTATGTAGGGGAAAATTTCAGCATATTTTTAAATACTCAGTAAACAATATGTTGGATATACTTGGGTGTGGGAGTAGAAGAAATGGACAGGGGAAATCTCCAATCAAATATAATGTGGCATATAAAGAAACCATTAGAGAACAAGGATACTTAATAAAGATATTTATGAATTTTGAGATTTTACTAAGTTGTTTCTTACAGTGTCCCTTATTTTTGACAATTTTTTTTCATTTATTTGTAGAATACCCTGCCCTGTGGAGCACATCCTTGAAGGCTTGCTTTTCTTGCTGGTTCCTCAGGATGTAGATGAAAGGGTTCAGCTTGGAGGCAACAGAGGTGTTGAGAATAGCTACCCCTTTAGTCAGTGATGCCTTTTCTTTGGCAGATGGATTAGCATACATGAATATACAGCTTCCATAAGAAATAGAAATGACAATCATGTGAGAGGAACAGGTGGAGAAAACCTTTCATCTCTGACTGGCAGAGGGAATTCTCAAAATTGTCCTGATAATGTACATGTAAGATAAAACCACTAATGCCAAAGTGAACAGCAAATAACCAGAGCAAAGTAGAAACCAATGATTTCTAGGAGCCATGTATCTGAGCAAGACAGTTGTAAGAGGGGAAAATAATCATATGCATGATCAATGACATTGGAAGCACAGTAATCCAGCTGGAGCAGAAGCATGGTGGGGGGTGGGGCGGGGATGGCCAAAAACCCACCCAGCCAGGCACACAGCACAAGCAGGGTGCAGAGTTTCCTGCTCATAATGGTTGTGTAATGAAGGGGCTTGCAGATGGCAACATAGCGGTCATAGGACATGGCAGTGAGAATATAAAATTCTGTCACTCCCATGAAGATAAAGAAAAAAAGTTGTGCTGCACAATTGTTATAGGAAATGGTCTTATCCTGGGTGATAATAGCACTTAGAAACCTAGGGATAGACAGAGTTGTAAATGAGATCTCTAAGAAAAAGAAGTTCTGGAGGAAGAAATGCATGGTAGTCTGTAGAGGGGTTTCCACGAAGATTAGAGTGATGATAGTCAGATTCCCAGTGACATTTAATATGTAAGTGATAAATAAAAAGATAAAAATTCCAATCTGAAGCTCAGGATAATTAGAAAGGCCTAGAAGCACATTCTGTGATCTCTGTGTGGTTCATCTCTCTCTTTTACTTTTTGTTCCTGTCTCTTAGTTTCTCCTTTTTCCTCTTTTAAAGCTATTAGGGGTAAAATAGAATTAAATAGAGAAGAAAGATATAATTTAATATGATCAGTACAGTCCTTAGTGATATAAGTCTAAAACATGTTCCACAATCTGTAACAATTTTGATTATCTTCTTTTCGTTATATTTTAATGCATATTTGTAATAATATTATTTGTAATAATATGACTATTCAATGTAGTAACCAGGGAATATGTTCACTTACTGATTTATATTATAATTCTCTCAAAATCTATAAAGTTTGATGTCTTTAATGATTTGTTAGAAGTGTGTGTGTGTGTGTGTGCATACATGCAGGCACACAGTATACAAACTTTTTTTATTTTTGAGCTTAAAAGAACATGTTATTTATTTTTCACTTTGTTTTGAAGCATAATTTCAAAAGTACTTGCCTTATTTTAGCAGCTCTGTCACTTGGATTATAGCACAGTATATTTTCCATTTGAACATCATCCTTCCTTATCTGATAAGTTTTATGGAAAAGTCTTCATTTGTCATTTTGTCTCACATGAGCCATTCATTCCACTGATTCACTCATCCACAAGGATGTCTAGAAGTGTACAGGAAAACATCTTCAATTCACCTTAAACCATTCAGTTAGTCCCTAGCTCTTCAAACACAGGAGAGGTATGCTATTCTGTGGATTTAGTCTGCTAAGTCCTGACAGCTGTCTTTTCCATATTGTAGATGTTCAAATTTCTGCTGTGAAGGACAGAATGTAAAATCATTGCTTTTTTTGTCAGACACTAGCAATGTTCACACTAATCAAATTTGATTTTATATTTTCTCTATTTTATGATGAAGGAAGGGACGTATTTTAGGAAATAAAGATGTAATGTCAAAAACTTTTGGAAAATGTGACAATACACTATGTTCTCCTCCACTAATTTGATCTAGAAGTTTAAAAAAGTAATATTTAAAGAAAGAACAGAGAAACATATGATAAAATTGAGTATTATGAGTATACATTATTAAATCACAATCCTGCTTCCAACTGAGTATACATTTTATCTCAAATAGTTTAACTCTACTTGGTTTGTTTTCCAAAGGTTTAATATCCTGGGAACAAGACAAAGGCCAGGCCACATCTCTGCTATCTTATCAACCTTGAGGGATTTTTGTTAGCCATCCTTCAGTTTCTCAGAAGCCTCCTAACTCTTCTCTATTGTGGATCTCCCTTGAGAATGGTAATTTTTTCCATAGAGAATCTACAATGCTGTCTTAGACAAACTATGTATTTCCATTAATTGTGATTACTTAATATTTTATTAGTACGTAATGTTTTATGAGCAATAAAAATAACTATGAAGCATACTTTGTTACAAAACCTGAATTCTAAATCTAAATATTTAATCATATTTTTTAAATATAAAAAACTTCTACATAGTCCTTTTTGATTGTTAATATTTTGTCTTTGTTAGATGTTGGTCCCCTATAAACTAAAGGTTATTCTATAATGGTCAGTTTAAAAATAACTATTATGAAGTACATATTTTTTTCATAATTAACAAAATGTTATTACATACTTTAACTAACTTCATCCTCATTGTAGACTGCAATATTTAATTGCTTTGTCAAATTTCCTCATCTTTCTACTCATCTTGGCTTTACCTTTATTTATCATCACTTCAATATTTTAATAGGAAATAACCACAAAATGACTGACCTTTGTTTATATGACATTCTAGGTAGTGGATTACACATATTATTCTCTTTCACGTTCTTCATGCTTCTCAAATATTTCGACAACGAAAATATAATATCAGATGTGTTAGTTTTTCTTTGCTGTGGTTCATATACCTGACAACACTAACTTAAAGGAGGAATGTGATTTGGGGTTCATGGTTTTAGAAGTTCAGTTCATGGTCAGCAAACTTCATTGCTCTGGGCCCCAGTGAGGCAGAATGTCATGGTGAAACAGCCATGGTGGAGTAGAACTTCTCACCTCAGGGAAGCCAAGACAGAGGAGGAGGAGAAGAAAGAGCAAGAGAGAAAGGAGAAAGAGAAGGGGCAGGAGAGCATCTGAGGAAACAAGATAAAGTCCTCAAGGGCATGACCCCTGTGATATACTTCCTCCACTCCAATCCTACCAGCCTGCAGTGACCATTCAGTATTATATTCAAATTATTCATCCATCAAATGTATTAATCCACTGATGACTTTCCAGCTATCATCATCTAATCATTTAACCTCTGAACATTCCTTTATTTTCTTTTATATGAATTTAATGGGACCCTTCATATCCAAATCATAACATTAGATAATAGCACGTATATTTAATATATAATTACACAAAGTAATAACATATTATGTAATAAAAATTATTCAATATATATAAATCTCCAATAGTAAATATTTAGATTTATATATTTAATTCAGGTTAATAGCATTTTTCCCTTTGTTTTTTTAAAACTGTTTCAGAAAGGGAATACATGCTTAACAAAGTTTTCAAAATTTTCTGAGCAGCCCATTTGTGATGAACAGTTGACTCCATTAGTTCATTATATGCTACAAAATTGTAATATTTCCAATGTATCATTTACCATTTGCTTATTATTATTACAACTCCTAGAGAAAAGATTAGATAAATGCTTTCTCTGTTGTCTATTCAGTATTCTGAGTTGGTTCTCAAGTATATTATGTTGAATCATATGGACATATGAATTTATAATTTTGAAATTTCTTTTAAATCACATTAATATTTGACATAAACATATCACAGAAAATTAAAATTAACAGTCTGACCTCTTTGGAGTGCTTCAGTTATGAGCAAAGTGTTGTTTGTTTGTTTGTTTTGCTTTTGTTTTCTTTTTTGATGTTTTTTGAACATACATTTTAAATTTTGATGGCTTTCTTCGTATCTACTACATTTTCCAGATTCATACTACAGCACTTTCCTGCATTATGCCTGTAATTACTAATTTCTCCAGTCTTCTTACACAATGAGGAATGGTTATCTGAGATAAGACTCTGTCCTTAATTTTGTCATATACATCCTTTAAAATGTTAAGGTAAATTTTTTCTGTCCCTAGTTGCCTCAGCATTTTTACCATGAATAGGTGCTGGATTTTGTCCAAGGCTTTTTCTACATCTATTGAAATGTTATTATAAATGTATTTATGTGTCAAATCACATTTGTTGTTTTATGAATGTTGAGCCAACCAGAACAATCGGGCAAGAGAAGGAAATTAAAAGAATACATATAGGAAGAAATCTAATTATTTCTATTTGCTGATGATATGATCCTAGATTTATAAGACTTGCCCTGGAAAAGAAAGAAAGAAAGAAAGAAAGAGAAAGAAAGAAAGAAAGAAAGAAAGAAAGAAAGAAAGAAAGAAAGAAAGAAAGAAAGAAAGAAAGAAAGAAAGAAAGCTCCACCAGAAAACTCAGAGAGCTGATAAATAATTCAGCAAAATATCAGAATTGAAGACCAACATTAATAAATCAATAGCTTTTCTATACTCCAATGGTGATGTTGTTGAGAAAGAAGGAACTCTATGATGAAAATTATAGACCTCTGTAACAAAAAATGAAGAAGATCTTAGAAGATAGAAAAGCCTCCTATGTTCTTGGATAGGCTAATTAATATTGTCAAAGTGGCCATACTATCAAAAACAACATACAGACTTAATGCAACCTCCATCAGAATATCAATAAAATTATTCACAGAACTAGAAAAAAACATTCCAGAAATTCATTTGGAAGACTAAGAGACCCAGAATAGCAAAAGCAATCCTGAGCAAAGAAGAGCATGGGTGAACAAATCATAATACCTGATCTCAAATTATACTATGGACTTATAGTAACAGAAACAACATGTTGTTAGCATCAAAACTGACATAAAGACCAATGGAATAGAATAAAATGCACAGAGACAAACCCACAAAGACAGAATCATCTGATACTTGACAAAGGTGTCAAAAATATATGTTGGAGAAAAGATAGCCTCTTTAAAAAATGGTGGTAGGAAAACTGCTCAGCCATATGTAGAATAATGAAATGAGATCCTGATCAAATGATCAGATGATGCACAAAACATCATCTCAAAGTGAACCAAAGGCCTAGGAATTAGACCATAAACTTTGCAACTGTTAGAAGAAAACATAAGGTCAATAACTCAATATATTGGTGCAGGCACCAACTTCCTTAAGAAGGCCTATAAAACTCACAAAATAAAACCCAGATAAATGAGCAAGAAGGAATCAAAACTGAATAGCTTCCACACAACAAAGGGAGCAGTTAAGAGCATGAAGAGAAGAGTCCACAGAATGGGAGAAAATTGTTGCCTGCAACTCCTCTGACAGGGGATTAATACCAAGAATATACAAAGAACTCAAACACTTAGCACCAGTAAAACAAATACCTTAATTAATAAATGGGCAAAAGAAGTAAACATACACTTTTCAAAAGATGAAATACAAATGGTCAACAAATACACACAAAAAATGAACATCTCTAGAGATGACAGAAACACAATCAAATTATATTGAGATTTCATCTCACTTCTACTAGAATGGAAATCATCAAGAGTACAAATAATAATAATTCTGGTGAGGATGTGTAGAAAAAGGTACACTCTTTGGTTGTAGGTGGGACTGCAATTTTATACAAGGACTCTGCAAAGTAGTATGCAGATTCCTAAAATGATTAAGAATGGGACCTATAAGACCCAGCTCTTCCACTCTGCAGAATTTATCTTAAAGAACTAAAATCAGCCCAAGAGAGTGATGTATGCATACCAATGTTAATAGTAGTGCAAATCACATTACCCAAGTTATAAAACAAGCCTAGGTGCCTGTCAATAGATGAATGGATTAAGAAAATGTGATATATAGGCACATTTGTGTTGTTACCCAGTCAGAAAGAAGAATGGATTTGCTGGTAAATGGGTAGAATTGGAGAACATCATGCTTAATGAAATAATCCATATTCAGAAAGTCAATGGTCAAATGATTGCTGTCTTATACAGCAGGAAGAGCAAAATAATTGGGGGAAAGGGTGTGGTGGGATCCCAAGATAATTGGCATAAGATTATATATATATAACTCAATCTCTCAATTGATTATAACATTAAAAATGTACCTCATTGATGAGAATTACAGTAGGTTTTCTCACATGTTAGAATACTTCTCAGTATCCATATTCTAAAGTTTTTCATACACACAGACACAGCCACATATTTATTAAAAACTTTTTAAGTATTTTAAGCATAATGTGTGGAATAGAAATTTTAACAAATGAAATCATGACTTTATATATAATGGAATATTTTTCTTTGCAATGAAGCTTTTATTTTTTACAAGACAGAAATTTTCAAAATTTTAATTAAGTATCTACTAATTTGATTACATGCCCTGTTTCTAAGTCCAAAACATAAGGATACCTATACCCATATGTATAAATTTTTTCACGCATATAATATGTTCAAAAGAGCTATATGTTAAGAGATTTCATATATATGCGTATGTACACTTACATATCATGTTTTTAATTATTTTTAAGGAGCATACATCTATTTATATATACACATATATATATACACACATATATACACATATATACATGCAAACACAGGCATGCTCATATTCAGAAAACAGCTTAATCACAATGGAATTTCAGAAAATAAATTTATCCCATGTATCCAATGCTTATTCCTTCATTATTTCTATAGTATCTGTTCATTATGTCCTTGTGTGTGTATATATATACGTATGTATGTATATATTTTTATGAGTGTCTACCTATGCATCTACTGAGAGATTGTAGGGTTTGTAAATATGAAAGTCTATTTAGCATCTAAATCTAGAGATGCATTATTAATGGTCAATGCTACTTTGTGAATAGACAAGCAGCATTTTCTTGGTTTATTTTAATTTTTAACTTATGAACTATTGTTATTATTATCATTATTTTTGTGGTGCTGGGGACTAAAGTTGGACCTTGCACATGTCATGCAAGTCCTTTACCATCGAGCTCCAACCCTAGACCATTTCTTGGTTTTTAAATGAGTAAAATTTACAGTTTTCATTCACTTAAGTAGCATTTAAGATGTTTCCTGGAAAAAAGTACAAGGAAATTTCTGTAGAATATAAATAAAATTACAATTTATATTTTGGTGTGTATTAAATAAAATATATAAATATTTGTAATTTGTGTCACTTGTATATGTATCTTTTTGTCCTGACCACAACTCAAATTGCAGTTTTCTTTGTAAAATAATTATTGCTTGAGAAGTTGTAATAAACAAGCACCAGAAAACCATGGTGTCAGAAAGTTACTCAAAAATAATTTAAATTTTGTGAGACATATATTAAACAAATATTACAATGAACTTGTTAGGAAAAAAGAGTAAATGAACAAGAAGGACAGAGAGGGAAATGCTTATTTGAATTGGCTACTGAAATTTCATTCTTTTGTACTTTTAATTACACATTAATGTGCCTTTACCTCAAGACACCACGTCTTTCCTTGTACTTGTAAAAAACACAATCTTCCTTGCCATGTTCATGAAAGCTTGCTTGACCTGCTGATTCCTCAGGCTGTAAATAAAGGGATTGAGCATAGGAGCCACTGAGGTGTTTAGCACAGCCACTCCCTTGCTCAGAGACACCCTCGCTCTTGCTGAGGGTTTAATGTACATAAAAATGCAGCTGCCATAAGAGATGGAGATGACAATCATGTGGGAAGAACACGTGGAAAAGGCCTTTGTCCTCTGAGTAGTAGAAGGAATCTTCAAAATCGTTCTGATGATATATATGTAGGACAGAATTATTAAGGCCAAAGTGACCATCAGAGTAAACACAGCACAGGAAAACCCCATTATCTCTAGGAATTTAGTGTCGGAACAAGAAAGTTGGAGGAGGGGGAAGTAATCACAGGTAAAATGGTCAATGATGTTGGACCTACAATAATCAAGGTGTAGCAGCATCATGAGCAAAGGGAAGATGATTAAAAACGAGGCCATCCAGGAAGCAAAGACAAGCATTGTGCAGACTTTGCGATTCATGATGGTCATGTAGTGCAGAGGTTGGCAGATGGCAATGTAGCGATCATAGGACATGGCAGCCAGAAGGTAAAATTCAGTGACTCCCAAGAGAATGAAAAAAAATAACTGAGCTATACAGTTGTTAAAAGAAATGGTTTTATCTCCTGAAATAATGGTACTTAGGAACTTGGGTATACTGACAGTTGTGAATGAGACTTCCAATAGAGAGAAATTCCTGAGGAAGAAATACATGGGAGTCTGAAGATGAGGATCCAGCAGAGTAAGGGTGATGATGGTCAGGTTCCCAGTGATGCTGAGCATGTAGGTGAGGAAGAGAAAGATGAATATTACCACCTGGAGCCTGGGATCATCTGACAGGCCCAGGAGGATAAATGATCTTATTTCTGTGTGGTTTCTCATCTGGTTTTCAGTTGTTTATGTTTGCTCTTGTCAAACCTATAGGAGAAAGCACAAACAAAAAACTTGGGTTGATGATTAATAAATATCCCAGTGTGAAGCTGGAATTTTGCTGAAATATTATGCCACTTCCACCTTCAAGGGAAATGGAAAGCCACCTGATAATGACAACGACCCTTTAATTTCCACTCTTACAGTGAAAAACTCTTTGGTTAAGGTAGATTAAAAACTGCTTTAGTATCAATACTCCAGTGAGGTGTCCTCTCACCACGTTAGAATGGTTAAGGTCAAACACACACACACACACACACACACACACGAGGAAATACTGAGGATAATATGTGGAGAAAGAATTCTTATAAACTGCTGGTAAGAATGTAAATTAATATAGCCACTATGAAGGATAGCACATAGGTGCTAAAAAACTGAAAATAGAACTACCAAATGATCCAGCCATGCTACTACAGGGTATATATAAAAAAGAAATGAAGTCATTATACTAAAGATATACCTGGGTGCCTATGTTTATAGTGGCACAACTCACAATTGTAAAATATTAAGGGCCTAGGTGCTCTTCATCAGAGGAATGGATGTATAAAATGTAGTATGTATACTCAAAGTAGTAGTATTCAGCCACAAAGAAGAATGAAATCATTTGCAGCAAAGTGGATGGAATGAAGTGCATAATTTTTAGTGAAATATGCTAGACCCAGGAAAACAAGTATCACTGTACTCTCTCATATGCAGAATCTAAAAAACAAAACAAAACAAAATAAACAACCAAGTAGAATAGTGATTAGTAGCAATTAGGAAGGATGCAGGGATGGGTTGATGGGACAGTAGAAGAAGGGTTGTTGAGTATGATCAATGAATGTTGTATACATCTACAGAAATATCACATTGAATTTCATTAACATGTATAATTAATATGTGTGCATAAAATAATTGTAAAGATAATAAGAAAATAATTTGGTATTATACAGCTTGAAATGGTAGGGCTAACTAAGGTTTTAGCCAGACTTTTCTGATTCCAAATGTTACGTCTCATCTTTCATACCTGGGTCTACAAAATATCTTCCTTTTAGGACAATGCTCCGATCTCTATAGACATTTCCCCTTATGTAATAGTTTAGTTTCATTGAAAATTACCAAAAATGGAAAAGACATATAATTATTTAAAGTGATTTTTTTTATCCTTAGCCATCCACTAACATTTACTAATGCTAATAAACTTTCCAATTCTTCCTCCTATATCATTGGAAGTTGGAAATCCTGATGCCATTTCCATAAGCAGCCTAGGTGTGAAGGATAGAGGGGAGAAAAAAGCAGGAAACAATGAACACTGGAAGGTTTGAATCTGAGGTTTATTGAATGTAAAGCTCTTGCAAGATTTTATGACATTTTAGTCTACTTGTGTCACTTTTATGTTGTTTATTACTAGTCAACTTATTTTCTTTTCTAATTGAAGCAATATATCCTTATTATTGTTATTAATATTTGAGGATAGCCTTAGATAAATAGACAAGCATACCCCAAGAAAACTTGCTTTAACATTTTTATTTTTACTTTAAAAATAATAAGTTCTAATGCTTTTTTAGAGGTGAAGTTTAATGTTATTACCAAAGATATTTCCATATGAAAGAATGGGAATGTCTGGTTGTAAATCCAATTTGCTCTTTAGGTCTTAAAATCACTGCTCTATGCTCAGTTTCCTTAACTACAATACAAATCAATCTCATTTGATAATTGTAAGATTTAAATAAGTTAATATATGTAAAGCATTTGGAAATATGCTTAACATTTAATGGAAATTGTATAGACATTTTCTATGCAGAAAATATTCTCTAACCACTGAGAAAAATACCTTGGGATTAGGATGATGTTCTGAGTCAAAGGCTATCTTAGATAAATAGGAACAAATACATTTTATCCCAGGAGAATTATACAAGAATAACAACAATAGACTAGGAATTACCTGATTGTACACACACTCTACTCCCATCCCTAGCAGGATTTGATCATTGTACCTGAGAAAATTATGTATTCACAGCATATTAACATTATCCATGGCTAGTTTGTTTTTCTGATACTCATTAGTAATAATCTTTCTGGAAGTGATTGTGAAGTTTTCAGTAAGCTATAACTAGCATTGTGAGTGGCTCATTGTAATGACATCCCAAATCACCTCTTTCCATCACAAGAGGAGTATCCATTGTATAATGTTATAAGAACCCCTAGTCCTTCCTCCCAACACACCACACCTTTACTATGCTGAAGTCTCCTGTGAACTCTGTCCTTACCCTACTCATTCTTGAAAGGACAGGATCTTATCTTCAAAGCTAAAAGAAAGATTCATCCAGTTAATGCTGAGTTTGTTGTTGAAACAAATGCTGCCATCAGGCTCAGTTCCCTATTTTATGCTCTATTCTAGCCTGGGCAGTAGTTATGTCTTATTTTTCTCTTATAAGATGTATTTTCACCCATTACCTTACAAGATATACTTAAACACTTAGCTCAATGTCCCTATATGGAATGAATTTAAATTCACACATTACCTTACAAGATATACTTAAACACTTAGCTCAATGTCCCTATATGGAATGAATTTAAAACAAAAAAAAGTAAGGGAAATCACATTTTATTGATACATAAATTTTTAAAAACTTCATTAAACATTATTTCTAAATTACTTTTGTAACATTTCTTTCAATTCTCTTTATGCCTCCTCCAGTAATATTACTTTTACTTTGTGTTTGTTTATATTGAATTCAAGAGTTTTTCATAATACCTTGAAGTAATAAACTACCTTCCCATCAAATAGACCAGATTTGGTGATAGTCTCAATTTTAAAGTTCTTATAATAACTTACTGATATGGGAAACTCATACTTTTAAAAATATATTTACATTATTACTATTCCATAGTAAAATGTATGAATGCACTCTATTTATCCTTGTTTCCAACTTTATTGAATATCTATATATTTTTCTAATCTTTGTTAATTTTAACATTTTTGTGAATATTAATAATATCATGAGTCACTATTTTTTGCTACTAATTAAAGTTCTGAAGAAATGTAGGAGGAGCTGTGAAGGATGATATAAATGAATAAAAGAAGGCTTTATGAGCCCATCACACAAAAATGAACATTTGTATAGAAAGTTTCCAAAGACCAAAGAAACAGACTTAAAGAAACTCATAAACTCTAGCAGTAGGAGATTGAACATCAGTAATTAAGTGTGGTATACTGTGCTTTTCTATAAAAATTTGTAAATATTCCATGGATTGTTTTCATTTGTTAATATAAAATGAGCATGATAAAATTATGAGTATTTCTATTCCTTTGAAAGAAAATTAATTAAATACTGAATAAAATATATATGATTCCTGATCCTTAAACTAAGGATGTGTTTATATGGAGGATGATGGGTATCTGCAGAGATCTAACTCATTATTTTAGTTTATTATTTATGAATGTAAACTATATTTTCTCCTGAAAGAACATATTTTTGGTTATTTAATTCTCATTTCATTTTACACATTACATCAAAATTACTTCTTATTTTCTTTCCAAAGAATCTGAGATAGATTCTTTGAATCATTCAAAATGAAATTTAATAGTGATATTTATAACTTGTTAAATAAAATTTGCACTTTCCAAATCTCTACTATCAAATGAATATTAATAATGACCATATAAATAAAGCCAATATGATATGGGCAATATATTTAATTAGAAACACTATACTAAAATATATATTAGGTGTGAAGGATCAAAGGATGTTCTTTAGAGACTGAGATAAAAGACTTTGGTTCCATTTGATTTCTGATCTCCACCCCCCTTTCTCTCTCTCTCTCTCTCTCTTTTGGTTGTTTGTTAAATATATATATATTGCACTGGGTTGAAATCTTCTTTAGTAATGCAATAACTTTGAGACTCTAGTTTTTCAATATTTCATTTGCTCAATTCTCTTTTCTTCACTTAAACCCCAGTGGAAATCATTAGTAAAGTTTCATAGAGCTTCTGATCCTGTCACACTTTATTTCTACTTTATAAATTTCAGGATCTGTTCAGTGTCTAGGTTAGTACATTACAGAACAAACTAATTATTGAATTCGACATGTGGGCAATCTCTAGCTCAGCTCTGTAACCACACTAAAATGCACTTTTACACTTCTTAGGCATTTCAGGCTCTGAGCCAGGACATGGGAGATGATGGTTCCTGAAAAAGTCTGTCAGCATGAATAAAGCAAAAACTCCTTAGGAACACCAACTAAGCAGTTAAAACACTTGTTTATGAGAATTTATTTTTACTGTTTCTTTCAATTATTTTAGAAAACTTTTGCCTAAAAAGTAATAGAAATAAGAATAATTTATATATTATTTTCAGTAATGATGGGCAGATTCAATTCTCTGTAATCATACCAGCTTACAGAGAAAGAAATCAAGGGAAAAGAGAGATCATTGAATTTAAATTGATGATCATTTCATAAATACTAACACTCGTGTCAGTGTTTATATTTTCATTTCATTACCTAATTATCTATAATTTAAACAAGAAAGGAAGAGGAAATAATCATCTCAGAACATGATTAGATTATTCTTTATTACATTAGGTGTGAGCTTAGGTTTTAGATGTAGATAAAAAATACAGATGTGTCATGCAATGGATTGGGGACTTTGGATGCATTACTTAAATTCATTAAACTTCAGTCTCTGCTTAAAATGCAAATGGAATTTCAAGACTGTTTTTGAGAATTAAATATAATCATGTAAACAAATGTACTGCATAAATCATGTGGTTCTTAGGTTCTAAAAATAGCTGTGATGATGATTTTTCTTTTGGTTGGAATTAATTCTCAACTCTTGAAAGGATACTAATAGTAATTGTGGTTTACTAAACAAAAGTTTATTCCAGTGACTGAAAACTTTTTATCTCATCTCAGTTATCATAACACAAATGTGAAATTGTTCCACCTATTCCTAAAGAAACATTGAGACTCAAAATTGTAAAATTTCCATTAATCCACACAGCTAGCAAATGTGGAATACACTCTCAGACTATGTACAACTCAAGTCTATTCTTTTAACACAGTACTACAAGTCGCTATTCAATTTAAAATACAGAGATACGAATAGTAATTTTCTGCTTTTAATCAATAGAAAATGAATATATTAAGTAAAGCAAAACATGCTAACCATTTTATGACTTTTAATATGTCAAGTTTCAAAATATACCTGAGTATATTCTATTTAACCTTGATTAAAAGTTGAGCTGTTAAGGATTGAATCAATGCTGAGATTTGACAGTCTTCCTCTATTCTCTGTGTATCCAACTTACCTCTGGTTTTTATCCAGTTTTACTAATAACCAGAATGACTGGAATAATAAATAAATAGACAATGGCTTTGTTGTAATCCGGGAAAGCCAGTATTCCTAAAAACATTCCCTCTTTCTTCTACTGAACTAGTATGCTTATTTTAATTGTTGCAGGTTATGTATCACTTAAAATACAAGTCAATTTTTATATTGTCAAAAATTTTATCTTATTTTTTTCCATTTTATCCAGAGCAGATATATCTCTTTGACTATAGATCATGAGAAAGAAGCAAAAATATAAAATAGAAACAGTATCAGAAGTGCTTTAAAATGGTTTGATGTGGTTTCTATAAAAATTTTATATATCATGAGCTACTTAATATTTTTATCCATTTTCTCTGTCACTGACTCAAGGGACCAATTCAGTGAAGACTGCCAGAAGAAGAATGTAAACAAAACTCAAAGGAATATAAACATAATACACATTACTACTGAAGTTCGAAAGGAAAGGTTGGGGGACAGTGGGCAATAAGGGGGTCATGATTTACTGTAATATACAACTATGGAAGCAATACTTTAGAAATATTTGCCTAATTTTAAACACATGTATATATTTAAATTATATATTTAAACATGTATATATTTAAACACATGTATAAATTTATATGAGACAGTCACAGTATGTGAGTGTCTCATAAAGCAAAAAATAAACAAACAAAAACAACAACTTTTAGCTGAGCTTTATGAATTATGTTACAGATTTAAAATCATAACTAATTACAAAAAGTCTAGTTTTTTCATTTGGAATATTTTATTAACTTATGTCTATAATAAAATCACAAAGCTTTCTGTCCTAGTATCCCTAGACTTTGAAAGTTTATCTTCACAGGACAGAATCCTCACTCTGTTTAGAGAGAGTGATACAGGAATGAATGTGCCACTGTGCTCACATATCAGGCCCTGGGGCATAACTCACATTCCCTGTAACTGTATCAGGAATAACCCCCCAAAATTTGAAAATTATATTCCTGTGTCCTTGGTAAATTTACTTCTTATTGTACATTTTCAATTGGATCTCCCAGGAATGCCTTCCAAGTGTGAAAGTAGAAGTGTATGTGAACTCAGATCAATAATTACTTGTGCTCAGTCCCTTTATTCCATAGTACACGGCAATTCTGACAAGGACTATTTCATTTTTCAATTATGACAATTTTTTTTCATGTCATCTAGAAAAGTGATTTGTTTTCAAGTTCGAATTTTATATAAATCTCCTCTCCACTTTCTAAAAGCCCAGTATACACCTGTTTTAAATTGGGTCTTCTTAGTTAAAAATGAGAGTAGAATCTATTTTGATAAAATTATATAAGGATGGAATATATCTTATTTCAATTAAGACCCCATTCTTGTGTATGGGGACAATGGTGGGTTCACTTAGGTATTTTAATATGTGTACTTAGAACAATTTTATTAGATTGATTCTACTGTCTTCCTTATTCCTTTCCCAAATCCCTTCCTTTCATTCTCCTTTGTATAACCTACTGAGCTTCTCTGATTCCCTTCTCACATATTTATTGTGATTTAGCTTCTACATATCATCAAAAATATTAAACCTTCATTTTGGGGGGATTGGATTATTTCACTTAGCATGATAGTCTCCAGATCCATACATTTACCAGCAAAAGACATAAAGTCATTCTTTTTTTTTTTTTAGAGAGAGAGAGAGAGGAGAGAGAGAGAGAGAGAGAGAGAGAGAGAGAGAGAGAGAGAGAGAGAGAAGTTTTTAATATTTATTTTTCAGTGGACACAACATCTTTATATTTTATTTTATATGGTGCTGAGGATCGAACCCAGCGCCCCGCGCATGCCAGGCGAGCACATTACCGCTTGAGCCACAACCCCAGCCCTAAAGTCATTGTTTACAGCTGAGTAATACTCCATCATTTCCTTTATCCATTCATCTGTTGATGGGGCATCTAGGTTGCTTACATAACTTAGCTATTGTGAATTGTGCTGCTATAAACATTGATGGGGCTGTGTTATTGTAGTACACTGATTTAAAATACTTTGGATATATGCGATGGAGTGGGTCAAATGGTTCCATTTCTAGTTTTTGGAGGAATCTCTATACTGCTCTCCAGAAAGGTTGCACCAATTTTCAGTCCCAACAACAATACATGACTGTTCCCTTTTTCCCACATCCTCACCATCATTTGTTGTTACTTATATTCTTGATAATTGCCATTCTTTCTGGAGTGTGATGGAATCTCTGTAGTTTTCACTTGCAATTTCTAATTGATAGAGATCTTAAACATGTTTTTTTTATATATTTGTTAATCATTCACATTTCTTCTTTTGAGAAGTGTCCGCTTAGTTCTTTTGCCCATTTGTTAATTGGGTTATTTGTTTTTGTTTGTTTTTATTTTTTTTTTCTTTTCTAATTTTGTTTTGTTTTGTTTGTTTATTTGGTGTTAAGCTTTTTGAGGTTTTTTTTAACATATCCTAGGAATTAATACTCTATGTGAGGTGCAGGTAGCAAAGATGTTCTCTCACTCTATAGGCTCTCTCTTCATGCTCTTGATTGTTTCCTTTGCTATAAAGAAGTTTGTTAGTTGGATGCCAACCCATGTATTGATTCTTTATTTATTGTGCTTTAGGACTCTTGTCAAAGAAGTCAGTTCCTGTGCCAAAATGTTGAACTGTTGGGCCTACATTTTCCTCTAGTATGTGCAGGTTTCTATTCTGATTCCTGGGTCCTTGATCCACTTAGAGATGATTTTTGTTCAGGGTGAGAGATGGGAGTTAACTTTCATTCTATTACATATGGATTTCCAGTTTACCCAGCCATTTGTTGAAGAGGCTATCTTTTCTCCAGTGTGTGATTTTGGTGCTTTTGTCTGGTATAACTGCATTACACATTCCTAATTTAAATTATAACATCATTTGATTTTCACTACGAAAATACTCTTTCATGTGTTTGTCTTTGCTCATGTCCCATGATCTCTTAACTTTCTTCACCCTTTGTAAGTGTGCTTGTATTATTAGGAACATCTACATATCTTCATTTTTATCATCATGTTTATCTTATTCATTATCATGATCACATTTCAAAGACAAATATATGCATAACAAAACTGATGTGAGTTTTTATTGATACACAAAGGTTATCATCACCTCTCTCTGTTCATTCTCTAGTTTTACAAAATATGGACAGTAGCAGAAAAAATCCTCTAATTATTTACCATAGTACTTCATTAAGTTTTAGTTTATGGTCAATGTAATAATGCTCAGTTTTAAGCTAAATTTTTAGCACATTATGAAACAATATTTATGATAACAAGGCATGTATAGGATGGCATTTGATAAATTATGTCTTGTAATTTTCTCTCAATCATGTGAGTTTGTATAGATTAGTGTTTTTATTCTTGGAACTATTAACATTGCCAACATGATAAATATTTTTCTCTATGGGTATCTTTAAACAAATAATATCTGAAAAAAATGGCTATTCACATGATCAGTAACTCATACCATATATAAAACTCAAATAAATCATACCTATAAAAATAAAGTTATAAAACTTCCAGATAAACACAAAACTGACAGTAGATGTTATCTTGGGCTAAATTGAAACATGAGCCATAAAGAAAAATAATTGATAAATATAAATAATCAACATTATGCTTTTCAAAACACATTATTCGTGAATGGAAGTACAAGTCACAATGTAGAAAATATATATGAAAATTGCATATCTGAAAAAGGACTTGTATCTGCAAAACACAAAGAATCTCAAATAGAATTCTCTATCATGTGTTTTAGCATTTTATTTTATGGATCTCAATCTACTGTCAATGAAACTATCAACATTCAATTTCCAGGAGCATGCCTATTTTGTCTAGTATGATACAAGTTCCTAGATAGCTGTTTGGTGAGGTTATGAATGAAAGAATGAGCATAGGTTTGTTCCCAGAATTTGTGATTTGATGACTGAGAAGAATTTGTCCCAGAAGAGCTTGGAGTTGAGATATTGTTCTACAAGGGACACATATAGATCTTAAAATCTAGACCTGTTTTGGCTTGGAAAAATTAAATTGCTTTAATAGTAATATATATGCTTATGATTGTTGCTCTTTTTCTGATTCTTCCCTGCATCAGAAATCATCTTCTATGCCCTCTAAAACTACGCTCACCAACCAGGACATCAAAGGCATCTGAAATAGCATGAGTAGATTTCATGGATGTAAGCATTCATAATTGACAGAAACTTCAAACAGTCCTTATAATTGGTTTAAATTGAACAAGAAGATGAAAAATGCATCTCATTCCTTCCAGCCTGTCCACAACACTGACATCATTCTTTGAGTAGAGTCAGCAATAAAAAGCAATGATTTGCACTCTCTAATACCATAGCTTTGGTTTTATAGAATCTCCATTGAACTATATATTGCTGAGTCAACATCACACATGACCTTTCTAGCTATTCTCTAAGAGCAGAGGACCAACTGGGAGGCCATTTCCCCATTGTTTCCTTCTCACTATGGTAAGTTAAAACCAGGAGAGGACTTTGTGAAAAACTTGAAAGTAGGAAAAAAAGCAAAGTTTATTGTTCCCCAGAAGTGTTTGTAGTCAGGCAGCTGAGCCAATGTGACATCCAGAGTATCTTCTCACTAAGTGTTTGGGAATTACCTACTTTACTGCTAAGGCTTTGGGTAAATACTGTCTCAGAAATTATGAAATGCATTGCCATTTCCCATTCACACCTGCCTCACCTTCTTTGCAGACCACCATCCTGAAATCTTAAGTATTAGTTTGCTCAACATCCTGTCATCAATACTCATACTTTGGCTTTTGGCTCCCTCAGGTCTTCAAAACCAAGTTGAGTCTTGGAGTCTGTTTAATTATAAAAACAAGTTATCAAGTTTATTTTCAGGTGAAGTGGGCCCGTGGTCCACTAGGGTTAGGGTTAGGGTTACAGTTACTTCTTCTTTTCCTTGAGAGACAACTTTTTAAGCTTCTCTGCCTGGATGATGGGAATTGGAGAGTGGAATCATCAAAAAATAAGAAGTCCATTATTATTAATTTCATTTTGACAGATTTTATTTCAAAAGGACATATGTAAGGATAGAAATTTTCAGGGATTGGCATTTCAATTTACTCACTTTTCACACTAATCAAGGAAATAATTTACTTTTGTGGAGAGATTCCTCAGACAATGAAACACCAAACTATTGGATCAAGTGAGGAAAAACTGGCAATTTCAAAAGAACAGGAGACATGTTGCTAAATTACATCAGCATAAAGAAGAAGATATGAATGCATCCAATAGCATGGGTGAACTTTGTTATATTGAACAAAAGAAGTCAGACATGAAATTCAAACCATAGTTTCATTTATATGAAATTCAGAACAGGTCCTAATCTACAGTGACTAAAAATCATCAGTGTATCGTTTCTTTCAGTGGCTGATGGAGGTGATTTTATACACATGCTTTAAATATATAAATATTTTTCCAAACCAAGATATAAATGAATCGTAGGTTGAATTTCTTTCATGAAATAGTTTCACCTGTAGTGTTCAGAAATGGTAAAGTTAGAACCAAAGCCTGGAGTTTATTTTTTTTACCTCAAATGACAACTATTCATGTTTATGTTTAACTTATTCTTAATTATTACAAATCCACAGGAGAAAAGTTTTCAGTAGAATATCCATTCCTTTCATATGTTATAGCTCTCATCACAACGTCCTTACATTTTTATTTTCTTTATCCATCTTTCAATGTTCAACATAAATACTGATTCTTCTTGGAAGTTTACCTTGAACTTTAAAATTTCTTTGATTTTCTACTACTTTTCTATCACAACAGCAATTACATTACATAATAAATGATCATGTTTTGTGTCTCTGACAATTTTAGCAATGCAAAATACTTAAGAGCAGATGCAATGCTTAGCAATTAACACATATATCAAAATATTGAACTAAGTATGTCTAGCAAGGTTCTCTTGCAAAAAGTTTCAATGTATAAAACTACCCTTTAAGAGAATAGACATTTCTAAGTCAAGATAGAATTTAATATTCTGGATTAAAGAAGACAATTTATTCATCGAAATTAGGAAAATCCACTCAGAAAGAACAGAGAAGAGTAGATAGACACATGAAACCTAATAAGATATAAATATTCAATGGGTGAAATATTATACATACAAACTAATGTAATAAATAATCATATTGAATTTTCTTATTCATGTTCCAACAGCATATTATTTATGTATAACCACTGACTTGTCCTTTTTAAAAGAACAAAACCTTTGGAGCATATGCTTAAGAGCTTCTTTCACCTGCTGGTTCCTCTGGGTGTAAATGAAAGGGTTGAGCAAAGGGGCAACAGAGGTATTGAGCACAGCTACATCTTTAATTAAAGTCACCCTTTCTTTTGCTGGTGGCTTCATATACATAAAGATACAACTTCCATAAGTAATAGAGACAACTACCATGTGTGAGGAGCAGATGGAAAAGGCCTTCCTTTGTTGTTGACCAGAAGGGAATTTGAGAATAGTTATGATGATGAATGTGTAGGAGAGGATCACTAATAACAATGTGATGTCAAGTGTCATCACAGCTAAGACAAAAGCCATCAATTCTATGAAACGTGTATCAGTGCAAGAGATCTACAAGACAGAAGATTCACACAGGAAGTGATCAATCACTTTGGAAGAACAGAAATCCAGCTTGAGTAGCAAAAGCAAAGGGGGAAAGATGATTAAGAGTCCAGCTGCCCAGGAGCTGAGCACTAGTTGGTAGCACACTCTGCTGTTCATAATGACTGGGTAATGCAGAGGTTTGCAGATGGCAACATAGCGGTCATAGGACATGGCAGCCAGGAGGTAAAACTCTGTAGCCCCTACTAGGAAAAAAAAGAGTAACTGAATTGTACAACCATTGTAGGAAATTGTTTTGTCTCCACTGAGAATGCTTATCAGGAACCGTGGAATGCAGACTGTTGTGAACAAGATTTCCATGAAGGAAAAATTTCGGAGGAAGAAATATATTGGAGTCTTGAGGTGGGGATCCACCAGGGTGGGGAGGATGATGATTAAGTTCCCCATCAGTCTCAAGATATAATTGAAAAATAGAAAGAGGAAAATCACAATTTGTAGCAGAGGGTCATCTGTGAGTCCAAGCAAAATGAACTCTATCTCCACTGATTGATTCTTCATTTCTCTTTTGTTCTATCTAATTGACATAAAATAAAAATTAATATTGCAAGAAGTTATTTCTTCCTTTTCATCCATATAAAGTTCCATTTTCAGAAACTTACCAATTCACCAATATTTCTCAAATCAGCTGAGAGTTATCACAATTAACATATCCTTCACTTAAGTCATCATCTTTATAAGAACACTGAGAGATCCTTCTATGACCAATCTTTCAAAGGCTTTACTACAATAGGCTATTATGATAAGCTATTCAAATATTTGATTATTTTTTTGAACCAAGTATTGAATTCAGGGACACTGAGCCATGTTCCCAACCCCTTTCTGTATTTTATTTAGAAACAGGTTCTCATCGAGTTGCTTAGGGTCTCACTAAGTTACTGATGCTGGTTTTGAACTCCAGGTCCTCTTGCCTCAGCCTCAAAGCCCCTAGAAATACAAGCACGCACCACCATGCCTGGATTGATATTTTTAAATTTTTTAAATTTCTGAATTTAACTAATATTTCAAACAAATTTTCATTCAAGTGATACAATGGTAATAGGAAATAGTGTTTTTTTTTCCTGTAGCCATAATAACTAAAATTTGAAGATACATATACCAGTATAGGATTTCTAAGGGAGAGAATATATATGAGGGTCTAGTGAGTATCCAGCAGGGTGAGTGTGGAAATGATCAGATCAAAATAGTGCTTAGCATATAACTGAGAAGCAGAAAAACAAATAACACAACTTTCAAATGTGGGTCATCATTTGAACCCACTATGATAAACACAGCCACTACTGTATGGTTTCCCATTACCATTTTCTGAATTTTATCAAGTCTGAATGGTGGGGGTTAGGGAAGAAGCTCTATTAAATAACAGCAATGTTAGAGTCTGTAAACAAGTCAGGATGGCACCTGGCATTTTGCCAGAGAAATGTTAGAGTCTGTAAACAAGTCTGGATGGCGCCTGGCAAAATGCCAGAGGGAGTGGTTTGTGAAGTAATGCCAACGAGCCATTAAGTGTGGAGATTCCTTATTGGTTGACTGATGTATCTAGTTTATGCTAATTAGATAAACTGTGTGGAATGTATAAATACCTCTGTTGTCCTACAATAAACGGCTCCTACTCCTGCTGTATCAATCTACACAAGTCGATCGTCACCCCCCAGTTATTTTGCTGCAGCCGTACTCCGGCACAACAATAGCTAGTGCTTAAGTTAGAATTAGAAAAGTTATGTTTCAGGTAGAGTAATGCAATGCTCATTCATAATGCACAGGTAATTTGCTGGTAAGAAAAATAATTTGAATTTCCAGAATACTTTGACAGAAAATTAAAACTTTATATATTTTAGCAATATTATAATTCTATAAATGTAATGAGTGTTGGTTATTTATATGAATAGTAAGAAGACCCATAAATCCTGGAGAATGCACCTTTTTGATTAATACACAAGAGTTGAGATGGCATATCAGTTCTTGATTAGTTTGTAAAGTAGAACCATATACACAGCAATCTATATTTGCCATTTAACATACACAGAGAAACAAATCTAGTCTAGACAAGTAACCAGAGTGTGGCCATCTCTGCTGTATGAAAGTTTAATATGCCTGAATATTACACGACTTTTATGGCTAATTATACCACTGGTCCTCAACTATTTCCAAACAACCAAGGTACAATCTATTTGCTTTTCTTGTAACAATTTCTATCTCCTCGTCTCTGATAACATCTATTCCAGATGACACACACTTCCCAAAATATTTTCGTTATGAACAATTTGGTAATGCTGTTATATATAACAAAAATGTTTTTCTTCTAGTTATAGTTTGAAACTTGATAAGATCTAATAATGTGAAATGTACTGTAATGATTTTCAGAAGCACAGAAATATAAAAATGTGTTTGGGATGTGCTATGAGAAGTGAAGTATAATGTGAGGAGAAAGAAAGGGTCATAGAAACCTAAAGAAAAAATTATATTTTTTAAAAGTTAGGGGATTAGCTTAAGAAAAAATTGAATGATTAAAATACAGAAAGATATATATGTAATAAGGGAAGAAAATTTAAAACAGAATATGCTTCTTTATAATAACATACCACTTTGTTGATTCCACAAAGTGTAGACTACAACCATGAGTATACTTTAAGTCAGCATAATTTAGAAGGAGAAGAAAAGTTAGTGATAAATTTTAAACTTACACTAGGTGGTTGGACTGTAGTTCAGACAAATTTTGGCCATTTATCTCATTTACACAAACCATCCCAAAAAATTTATCTCATTTACACAAACCATCCCAAAGGCAACACTAATATAAATGTTTAATTATATAGTAAACTACAATTTTCTCATGGTTGATTTTTCCTGATTCAACAATCACGCATACCATGTATCTGTACAATGCATATTTTGAGGGGAAATAATATAACATCATATGAACATTGGCCAATAAGTACACTTATATGCAGTTTTGTTGAAATAGTAAATATAACATAAAATTGAAACTTAAAATGCTAGTTATTTTTAAATCATTATGTTATCTTATCAATTACCTTTCACCCATATCTACAAGCTGAAGTACAGATAATAGTTAAAACACTAACCTTTAATAGTTTAACACAGATTTGTATCTGCTTCTGTGGGCCAACTTGATGCACTTCCATACTTAACTCATCATCCTGGTGAGCAGAAAGCACTGAGGATTCAGTTTTCTCCCTAAGCACTTAATTCAACATAAACATGACTGATTTAAATGTTATTTTAGAAATATTAATTTTGACTGATTTATTATATGTTCTTAGAAAATTTATCAAACTAACTTCTTTCTAAAATTTACTATAACCCACTTATCTGAAGTATTATACCACTTGCTAAATGTGATGTGCTATACAATATGAAAATTAGTTATCACTTGATACTGTGAAGGATTTATGTCTTCTGTTTTACAGGAAAATATCTAATAAGAACAAAGAATTCTCAGGATAACTGACACCCCAAAATATCATTTCCTAAGAAATGGCCAAATTGTTTTCTACAAACACACACACACACACACACACACACACACACACACACACACACTTTTATATGTTCTAACTATGCTTTCAATGAATTCTGTATATGATGCTATACTAGTTGATTGCCTACCACACATCCAGTCCCAGATGCATAGGTAGGAGTTTAGAAGTAGACAGAAAGAATAATATTTTAAGGTTGATATGAGAAGTGAGAATATAAGATATAAAAATATAGCCTCTTATAGACTAATTGAGCTCAGGCTAAATAAGTTATAAGACAGATACCCTGTTTCCTTTTGGTTTATTCACTAAACAAGAATATCCTTTCAAACACATACATCAACACATGGAGATATTTCAAATTTCTTAATGGGTGCATAGTCCTTCTTTGTAAGGATGTGTCACAGTTGATTTAATTCCTCTCATATTTGGCTAATAGATTGTTTACAATTTTGACAAGTAGAGAGCACAAATGAATAAAATTGTGCATATATATTTTCATAAGTTTTTAAATAAAATTTAAATTACATAATTTAATATAAATTATTAACATTGGGATTTCTGAATCAAAAGCAAACCCCATTCACTTTCAGTTAGCAATGTTAAACCATTTTCTACACACAGTATTTTAATTCCCATTAATATTGTGTTATTAGGGTTCTTGTTTTTCATTAACCTTAACAACAGAGTAAATTTATATAGTTACAAAATGTTAGCTATCCTATGTCTTAGACATTGTAGTTGAGAATCATTTTACTTTGCATTTCTCTAATTATATGTTGGATTGAATATCATTTCACAAATCAAACAGCCATTTCCTATATAATTATGAGTTGTCTATATATGTCTTTAGCTAATTTTCTCTATCAAGTTTTTATTTTCTTAAACCTTTTAAGAGTTGTTTATAAATCATTAATATCATCTTTTCATCTTTGCTGTGTGATAGATATTTCCTCCTATTTGACCATGACTTGATTTTTTTATGAGTTTGTGTCTAAGTAGATGTAGGGGGAAAAGATCTTCCTTTTTGTGTCTTCAAATGTGTCAATCATTTTTATTGTACTTGTATTTGATTATAACAGCTAGAAATCTTTTTCTTACATCAAATATGTAAAATAATCCATCATATTGACTGTTTTCTTTCTTGTATAGCTTTTTTTAAATATAATTCAATTCATTTTTTGTTGTTGTTATTGTTGTTTTGTTTTGTTTTGTTTTGCTTTTATGTCTGTGGTTTTGGAGTCTTATCCAAAAATATTTGCCCATTCCAAGGACTTAAAAATGCCCTCTCTATTTTCTTCTGGTAGTTTCATAATTTCACATTTAACTATTTCTTTCTCATTAAGTTAGTTTTTGGAACTGGTGAGAGATGGGATCTAGTTTCATTCCTTAGCATTTGTATTTTGAAATTCACCAGCATTGTTTATTGAAAAGACTATCTTTTCTCCAATGCTTGTTGTTAGCATCTTTGTCTTGAGTCAGTGGCTATAGGTGTGTGGGTTGCTTCTAGGCTTTCTATTCTGCTCCACTAGTCCATGTATCTGTTTTTATCTCAATACCATGCTCTTTTGATTACTATAATTTTTCAGTATATTTTGAAGGCAGGAAGTGTAATGCCTCCTGCTATATTCTTTTTGCTCTAGAATGTTTTGGTTATAAGGTGTTGTAAAGAAAATAAAAAAGAGACACATATGCAAGATTCAGAGGCAGAAAAAAATGGCAGAATGGCAGAATGGCCAAGCAACCAGCTTTATTTATATCAATAAGTTACATTAGGTCTCTGGCATTGGTAGTACACTATTATTCATTGGTTCATTAGGAAGGTTATAGAGTTAGCAACATTATGCAGTTTATTCCTCAGTTACATACTGTAGTTGCAATGTGCAATGTTAGGAGCTTTGATTAGCTCTCAAGAAAGTCTATATTTTAAAGTTACTGTTATGTGGGCATGTTCGGGCACAGTGGAGCTTGGTGAAATATTGTTGCTGTCTAACAAGAGAGTTTCAGAGCTGTGTGCCTGAGATCAAGGTCAAGGCTGACAATACTCTAGCACAGAGCCTCCTCATGCAGGGCATTGCTGCAGCACCTAGGCATTCCGTGTCTTTGCACAGAAGATTTCCTAGCAGCCAGGCATTCTGTGTCTTTGCACAGAAGCTTCCTAGCCACCAAGCATGCCACAGCATGAAGCTATCAGAGACCTAAACACAGAACCCTTACATTTAGGGTCTTCTGTGGTTTTATATGAGTTTTAGGATTTTTTGTCCTGGTTCTTTGAAGCATGCTACTGGTATTTTGATAAAGCTTGCATTAAGTGTGTAGACCACTTTGTGTAATTTAGACACCTTAATTTTTGATACTTTTAATTGAAAGACATGGAATGTCTTCTTATGTTTTGTGACTTTCATCTTTGATTTCCTTCTTTAATACTTTTTTTTTCATTGCAAGATTATTCCTACACACTTTATGTTTTTTTCTAACCATTACAAAAGGATGTCTTTCTTGATTTTTAGATAATTCACCAGTGACTTATAGAAATGCAACTGATATTATATATTGATTTTGTATCCTGTAATTTTGATGAATTCATTTATTACTTCTAATTATTTCCTGGTGAAACCTTTAGGAAGATCATGTCATCTGTAAACATGAACAATTTGACTTCCTCATTTTTAATTTGGATGCCTTTTACTTCTTTTCTTGCCAGAATGCTGTGACTAGGACTTCCAGTAGTAGGTTGAATAAAATTAGTCAAATAGGCATCATCATTTTGTTCCAGATCTTAGAAATCTTTAAGCTTTTCCCCATTCAGTATGATGTCGTATTTATTATGTTGGGTTACTTTCTTTCAAAATCTAATTTGTTCAGAGTTTAAATCACAAAGGGATAATAAATTGTATCAAATGCCTCTTATGTATGTATTAAAATTATCATTTTTGTCCTTCATTCTGATGACATAGTGTATCTAATTTATCAATTCACATGTTGAATGATTCTTTCATCTTTATGATGAATAACATTTGATTATGCAGAATAAAATTTTAGATAGGAGTAAGAAGTTCTTTGCTATTGCACAGAAGGGTGAATATAAAGACACTATATATTTCAAAAGCTAAGAGAAAAGAAAGTATATGTTTTCACCATGAAGAAATAAAAAGTATTTGGGGAGATATATGTGTTTACCCTTATTTGAATAATTTATAAGTTAAACATGAAAACTTCAGATCATATTCCATAAATATCATTTTATGTTCTATGTATCAGTTAAAAATTCAAAAAGAAATTTACCCACATTTTCTTTTAATTATGTTTATTTTCATTTTTTATATTTAGATCCCTAAGCCATTTGAACTCAATTTTTATATTCATATTTTAAGAAATGAGTGACCTTTATATCCAAATTACTTATCAATATGCCCTACAATATGTATTTAAAAGTTCATACATTTCCTGTAATCTTCTATCTTTATTATATGCAAAATTTCACATATAAAATAGTATATATAAATCTTTTCATTCTATTCCAATTTACCTATTTATTAATACTCCTACAACTTGATATTTTATTAAATATTTAATCCCTGATAATTGTTGTTCCTTGTAGATTTTCTTTTCTTAACAAATTCTTTAGGCAATAGTTGCTTTACTATTTTTTCATATATAATTTATTTTACTTACAACCATAAGAAAAATCTTGTTGGTATTTTTATTGAGTTCTTATTGAACTTTTAGTAAAATAATTGAGAACTTTTATCATTTTGTAAATAATTATTCTATTGAATCATAAAGAAAGGGTTTGTTTGTTTCTTTCTGCCTTCAGGAAATGTGCGTAAGGTTTTACTTTTTCTAAACAAGAGTTATTTTCTTCAGTATATTCAGTCAACAAATCCTAGGGCAGTCTAATTAAAAATAAAATGAGAGAAAAATAAAATTAGTAAAATCAAAAATGAAAAAGAAACATTACTATAGATGCCTCAAAAATAAAAGAATCATAATGGACTATTATGAAAAATTTTATGACCCCCAAATTGAATAAACCAGAGGTAATGAACAGATTCCTAGAAATATATACCCACCAAGACTGAATCCTGAATAGTCTGAAAACAAAGTAAAAATAAAGAAATTGAAGTCATAACCAAACTTCCCTCCAAAAAGTAAAGCCCAAGATAAAATAGTTTTAAAAATGAATTCCACAAAACTTCAAGGAAGAACTAATACCAATTCTTCAACTTTTTGAAAAAAATAGAAGTATAAGAATACTTAAAAATACATGTTCTGAGATATCACTGTGATACAAAAGCCAGAATATCTCAAGTATTTTGATCATAATAAAAATCCCAACTCAGCTTTAAATTTAAAATATTATGAATGGAATGTAAAATTAGCTCAATAAGTAAGTTAGCAAACAGAGAATCTGTTAATAAAAATTTTAAGTTATGACCAGCTTTAGAAAATGAATATAATTTGTAAGAACATCTGAATATGGGGATTATGACATGTTTGGAGATGGAGAGCAATAAAGATAAGAAATTAAAAATTAGAAACATATATTTTGTATTATTCAAAAAAAGACTTCAAAATTCTGAGAATTTATTTCATGTGTAAATGACATAGAGCTTTTAAGGAGTCTAATCATAGATTAATGCTAACATAATATTAAATTACTTATTCACTTACTAAAATTATTGAAGAAATATTTACATTAAAATGTACAAATACAATGATTTATTTAGAAGATAAGGGATTTTATATTACTATTTAACTGATGACATTTTTTAGATATTTGTTTTGATATAATAATAAACATTCTGACAGTTTTCTTTTTTCAGTTTTGACATCATATATATTTATATAAACTTTCCTATAAAATTTTACCTATATTTCCATTTTTCACTCATTTATACATTTTTTAAATTTATTCTGGTTAGTTACATGACATAAGAATGATTGACATATCATAAATAAATGGAGAATAACTTCTCATTTTTCTGAGTGTACATGATGTAGAACTACATCAGTCCCATGTAGTCATACATGCATACAGAGTATGGATATCCAATCCATTCTACTATCCTTCCTATGCCCCTACCCCCTACCCTCCTTCACCCCGCTCTGCCTAATCCAAACTACCTATATTTGACAGTTTTGTTTTGAATAATAAATAAAGGTCTTTCACTTTAAATACTTTATTTCGTTTCAGGAAGATTAATTTGATGAGTAAAAAAAACATGGCTGTATGCATAGTCAGAATGGAAGTGTATAACTATTAGAATCTATGTTGAAAGAAGTTAATTCAAATAGTTAATTTTATGGGTAAATCAACTGGAAAATTAGAATGACTTGTGGGATAGGTCATTGAGTTACTAAAAAAAAGTTATGAAATAAGTAGCACAGAGAACTGATTGATAACTCTGCATTGAAATGATAAAAACAGATACTTAAGAAAAGTGATATATGAACTGAATACTTAGAGGGCTCAGAAAAGCTAATATATGAAGTATTTCAGAATAAATGACAGGTAGTTTAACTTGAATGGTATTGTTTTAAGCAAATCGGTCCTCACTGATACATAACAGAATCAAAATTAATGAATCTATTGAGAGTACTTTAGGCTTGACTTTTATTTTACATTGTTACAAGATATTTATACATATGTGTGTGTGTATATGTACATACGTATGTGCACACATAATTTTGTGTTCTCTTCATATCTCTAAACCTTAGATAATGCTCTACAATCATCAGGTGTAAATGGACAATTTAGAAAAAAAATGTATACTAAATGAAAAGAAAAACTATAAATAATTTATAATCAATTGTTTAAATAGGTTTTTTCCTGAAATTATGTTTATAATCTAAATATCTTCTAATATTCAATTCATTCTACAAATTGTACAGAAACGTATATAATTGTCTAATTATATGCTATGTTTATTTTTCTCCCTGGTTATATTTAATCCCATCCCTTTGGGTGATATTTTCAAATATATTTTTTCCAACTAAGATTCTCACTTTAAAAAAATGAAATGAAAAAAGGAAACCCGATATAATACAGATGTTTATAGGAAAATGTTCATGAAATTAGATGTGTATCTTTAAAAATACTATTATATTTTATTCTTTTGAAGTTCTGTTTATTCCACAAAATTTAAATTTCAGAGTCTCCTAATAGATTCAGTCCTAAGCTAGGAAATCAGTAAGCTAGAAATTGAATCTTCTACTATCTTGGTATCACTGGTAGGAAGTATATCTATATCAATCTGCATATCTGTACTAATATATACCTAGGTCAGACATAAAGGTCAGACAAATAAAATGTGAAGACAAAATAGAATTAGCATTGCTCTTATTTCACAAAGATTCACAAATCATTTAGAATTTGCTTTAGGATTATCTCAAGTTAATCAGAGGAATTTGGGGGAGATTGAGACCATCAAATAAGTATTATATTATTATTATTGATTTTCAAAATGAACCAGTAATATATCACATTTTCTTTTAACCATGATAAAAATCATTTATAAATGAAAATTCTTTCATCTAAAAATTAAGTGATTTGTTATTTTAGAGCTTATGCACATATACATAGATATGTGTGAATATACACTTAGAGAAACACATATAAAATATTTGAATATACATGTCAAAGATAAATAGTGCTCAAAGGCAAACATGAAAAGCTCTGCTATAATTTTCTTTTAAACTACTTAAATACAATACACATCAGTTAATTGGAAGCATAAAAATAAATATTAATTCTAAATTAGTTTGATGGGTCATAAGTCAAATACAATTTTAAATGAGATAAACTTTTATAATCTTACCTTATTGCAATTCTTAAGGGACAAAAGAGACATATTGAAAGTGAAAGCTCAATGTTGTCATATATCCATAGAAAGAAAACTAAGAGAAGGGAGGAAATAAAGTCAAAAATAAAAGGCAGCTTTAATGGAGATTAAAAGAAAAATTAGCATTTCAAACCCCAAAGTTTTATGAAAAAAATATTTTTCAAAGGATATAAAGTTAAATGTCAGAGCAATGAAATAAAAAGTAAAGGAGGAAACTATCTCTTGGAAGCTGCTGATACCACCTGGGCATTCTTTATTCATATCCTTTGTATAACAAAGTAAAACATTAATTTTTTGAGAAAGAGACAATTCTGTGTAGCAGATTAACAAAGGCTTTTTCACTTGTTGATTCTGTAAGGTACAGATGAAAGGGTTCAAAAGTGGAGCTACTGAGGTATTGAGGACAGCAATTCCCTTGGGAAAAGATATTCTTTGTTTGATTGAAGGTTTAAGATACATGAAGAAGTAGCTGCCATAGGAAAGGGATATCACGATCATGTGAGAAGAACATGTGGAAAAGCCTTTTTTCCTCTGACTAGTTGAAGGGATTCTTAGAATGGTAAGGGCGATATAGGTGTAGGATACCATCATCATGACCAGTGTGACCAAGAGCGTCACCAAAGCTGAAATGAATCCCATCATCTCCAGGAGCCGTGTGTCTGTGCAGGAGATCTGCATGAGAGGTGTAGTGTCACAGTAGAAATGATCAACAATGTTGGAGGCACAGAAGTCAATATTTAGACCTAGGATGAGTGGTGGGAAGATGACAAGCCAGCAAGCCAACAACTGAGGACCAGCTGAATGCAGATTTTGCTGTTCATGATGGTCATGTAATGAAGGGGCTTATACAGATGGCCACATAGTGGTCATAGCACATAGCTGCCAACAAGTAAAATTCTGATGCTCCAAGTAGGAAGGCAAAAAACACTTGAGTAGCACAACGGCATAGGAAAAGACATGTCCCCAATTGCCATAATAACCAGCAATTTAATAGTATTGGAAATTTCTAAGAGAGAAATTCCGAAGGAAAAAATACATGGGAGTCTTCAGGTCCATATCCACTAGGGCGAGTGTGGCGATGGTCAGATTGCCAGTGACACTCAACAAGTAGGTAAGAAGCAGGAAGACAAATAACACAACTTTCAATTCTGGGTCATCAGTCAAACCTGCCAGGATGAACACTGTCAGTCTTGTGTAGTTTCACATTATGGTGCTCTTACTTTCACCAAGTCTGAATGCAAAAACAATCATCATCATCATCATCATCATCGCTTCCCCCAAAATAACAGTGGTAACTAGGTTTGAGCTAACATTAACAAAGCAATATACCAAAAAAAGCTATGCAATGCTCATTTATGCTTTAAAAATGATTAAGCATTCCTTTTTTTTTCAGGCTATCTAGTCAGAGAACTAATAAATTAGTTTGCAGTTCTACTGGAGAATAATCTATATTGTGTAGCAATTGTTTATTCTGTTTTATGAATAAATTAGAGGGAAATTAAAGGAAGTTAAAGACTAAAAAATACTTTTTCTTTCTTGATAATACATAAGTTTTGGTATATAATTTCACTAGTCATTTAAAGGTTTTTTGTTGTTGTTTTTTTTTTTAACCTTAATTTTCTTTATTTATTTTAATGTGGTGCTGAGGATCGAACCCAGGACCTTGCTCGTGCTAGGCAAGCACTCTACCGCTGAGCCAAAACCCGAGCCCCTCATTTAAAGTTTAATTAAATAAAATTCCATCACTTTGTGTAAACCTTGTGATTCTTGTTATTTTCAATACATCATTTTATTTTGTATTTTTGCACAGACACACACACACACCTAACCCTCCTCAAGGTTTAGGGCTTTACAATGTACTCAAAATCTTCATTCCTTTATCATTTGTTTTCATGGTTGAAACTCAATTTCTAATAAGAGAAATGATACATAGGAAATAATTTCATTTACTCTTCTTTTTACTATGCCAGTATCTCTGGAATAGTCTCTGTTGGCAACCCCATTCTTCCTATTCTGTACCTCAATACAAAATCAGTAGGAACACTCTGATAAAGTCAGTGTTAGGTCAGCCAGGAAATTGAATAATAAGATACATGAATGTAGAGGCAAAGAGAAANTATATATATATATATATTGTTTTGTGTTGATTTAACCAGTTTTCCTATTTGTGGGAACTTAAAGTTTGGTGTCCCAATTACCTTTTATGCAACTATTGTGTATTAGTAACCCATAATAGGTTATTTTATGTTTATATTGCTTTAAATTAAGCATTTATCTTTTAAGTGATACTGTTCTTTTATATAAGGAAATATCAAGTAAATCTTGTCAGTAATTATAATGATATCTCAATTTCTTCAATTCTGGTTAATCACAAACTACTGTAGACATTTTTTTCCCAATTAGTTTAATGGACCTGGAATGTCTTATCCGGTTCATTATTTTCAGCATATCTCTGCTGGGTTTTTTTGTTGTTATTGTTGTTTTGATAGTTGCATTTGTGTTGTTCATTTTGTGACTTTTATTACAGAAAGAAAGTGACTAGCACTATTGTCATATAATTTAACCCATAGAAAATTTATACAAATTTTTAATATTACTTTCCTTCCCTAGAGAAATGTTATTTTCTGTACTTCCCTATCTCATAAGTGGAGAAAAACAGAATTCTTGGAAATTATATATTTCAATTTCACAATAAAGGAAAACAAAATGTGTGAATTTGATTTGAAGTTATAAAGAGTTTAATAAAGGTGTGGTCAGTATGAAATATTAAATATTATTGAGAAGGCTAATCTGACTGAAATGTATAAAGGAAATCATGAAGTAAGTAAGAAGCAGCAGTAAAGCAGTTGCAGAATGTTTTATTTTCCTTTGATTCATCAAAACTTCTGCTTCTTTGAGAGAAACACAATCTTCTTTATGGAGTCATTAAAAGCGTGTTTCACTTGCTTGTTTCTCAAAGTGTAAATGAAAGGGTTCAACAAGGGCGCTACAGAAGTAGTGAGAACTGAAACTCCTTTATTTATGGACACCTCTTCCTTTGCTGAAGGCTTGATGTAGATGAAGATGCAGCTGCCATAGGTGATGGAAACCACAATCATGTGGGATGAGCAGGTGGAAAAGGCCTTTTTCCTTTGCTGAACAGAGGGGAATCTCAGAATGGTCCTGATGATGTACGTGTAAGACAGAACCACACAGACTAGGGTAATAATAAGCCCAAATACAGCCACAAATAGAACCATCTGTTCTAGCATCCACGTGTCTGAGCACGAGATCTTTAGGAGGGGACTTGCATCACAGCTGAAATGATCAATGACATTAGAATCACAGAATTCAAGCTGGAGACCTAAGCTAAGGGGTGGGACAATAATCATCAAGCCAGATACCCAGCAGGAGAGGACTAATAAGGTGCACACTCTGTTGTTCATGATGGTCATATAATGAAGGGGTTTGCAGATGGCCACATAGCGATCATAGGACATGGCTGCCAGGAGAAAAAATTCTGTTGCTCCAAAGAGAAAAACAAAAAATATCTGACTTGCACAAGCATTGTAGGTAACAGTATTGTCTCCAGTTGATAAACTGTACAGGAATCGAGGGATACAGACAGTAGTAAATGAAACTTCTAGGAAGGAAAAGTTTCTGAGGAAGAAGTACATAGGTGTCTTCAGATGGGGATCCACCAGTGTGAGGGAGATAATAGTCAGGTTCCCTGTTACACTCAACATGTAGGTGAGCAACAGGAAGATAAAAAGCAGAACTTGCAGTTTTGGGTCATCTGTTAGTCCCAGCAGGATGAAAGTGGTTATTGCTGTGTAGTTCCTCATCATAGAACTTTGACAATTACCTAATCTTTGTGTAAAAAAATAAAAATTTTATGAATAAACAGATATTTAAATTCTAGAGCAAAAGACTGTGTATAGAGAAGCCAAGCAAATCAGCCTGTTTATTTTCTCTTTTCACATCATTATTAATGTTTTTACTATTCCAATAGCCTTCCTGAATTATATGTGGATGAGCAGTGGAGATTTCCTTAAGGATTCACATTATGGTAAAACATTCAACTTTTTCTTTTATCATTTGTTCCTACAGAATTTACATGTGTGGTTAATTTGTCACAAACAAATCATTATGTGGACTGGATTTCCGATGGGTACAGAAAGATGTCATTTCATGGGAGGCTAATAGTTCTTTGTCCAAGCAAACTCTGGATACAGGGCATATCCAGGTAACTAAGAGCATGGATTCTTTTCACTATTATTATCTGGGGATTGTTTTAAGGATAAGATATATTTCTTCTGAAAAACAAACAAATGATAATGACAACAACAGGTTTCCTTATAGTGGAAATTCTAGAACATATGGATGGTTTGATATAAAACTAATTTACATAGACTGCAAGGGAATGTCCAAGATATTTACAAAAAAAGTATTATTCATTCATTTATGATCAATTATTTGATTGTTCCTCCTTTTCTCTCGAAACCTAGAAGTTAATTTTTATTTAACATCAATAAATATAGCCTTCTAGGATGTGTCTTTTTCTCATGATGCTTTTAATTCCTTTGAAAAGACTTTAGTGTCTCCTCAGCTCATCTTCACTCCATTGAGGCTTTAAACAGTTATATTGGGACTTGCAACTCCCTATAGCTTTCTGAATACCCCAATGAGTTTATTTCTGTTAGACAATGACACATTTTAGTTTTTATCTTGCCTGAAATTTCCGCAGCATTAAAAAGCAAAGTTTGGTCATTATTTAAGTGGTTCCTATATCATCTTTCTGATTTTCCTCCTAGCATTAGATTGCTATTTTTAATGTCTGTCTTTTTTCTATTCACATGTGAAATATTGGTCCTCCCCAATATTCTGTTTTCAGACCTCTCACTTCCTATGTTCTGTTTGTTATTCTTCTTTCTCTTTGATTTCTATGAATGATTTCATCAATTCATTTGTTTTATCCTTTATATGACATACTCCAAAGATGAGATCTATTATCTATAAAAACATTAAACATATAGGTCATTTTTGGGTTGTTCCAGGACCCCCTATGGGTACCAAATCTGAGGATGCTCTAAATATTACAAGTTGTGTGTCCACATCTCAATTACCATATGCTCTAAATGATTTACTATATCTTCTTCCAGTGTTAACTAAGTTTTAATATAGAAAAATTATTTTTTTTAACTTGCAAGGCTGTTATGGAAAGTACCTTCTTTGTTTTTTTCACTTCAACACTTGTCATTTTCTTACCTGTCTTCCTTAGGGCTTGAGTTCCACTAACACTGACTACTTAAAAGTCTTCTTAAGTTCTATATGCTTTCTCCTCTGCACAGGCTAATCTTTTGATTAATACCTATCAGTCCTTCCACGTTCCCCATAGGTATCAGTTCTTTCAGGAAATCTTCATTCATGAACCCAAAGCATGTAAAATTGTGCTCCTGTGGTATTTCCAAGTACGTGTTGTTTATCCAGTCATGGAATACATCACACTGTATTTTGCTGTGCACTGTAATTACATTTCTCCTGTATGTTTCTGTAAATTTATCTAAAGTAGAAACCATATTGTATACACTATTAAATATCCTTATATTTTGGCTTATATAATAAATTTAGGGACAGAACAAAGCAGCATTGTCTACATACTGGGGAAACTTGTATTCCTTAATGCCTATTCTGATCACTTGGTTCAACGTTCTTATTTTCATATGTGCTTCAAACTACTCTTTCATTTTGAATACTTTTTTAAACAAAGGCCTGATTATGCTCAGTTTTAAACTGTAAAGATTCTCCTTTCCCAGGGTTTTCTCAGCCTGTGAACGACTCTACCTTACTCTTAATAACTAATTCCCTCTCTGCTGCTGCTGTTTGCTTTCCTGTGTCTGATAACCTCTTTCCTGACCTCTTCATTGTTAGGTACATAATTAGGATTTGCCACCATTTTACAGAATTGCTTCCCATATATAATTTTTTGAGACTGCAATAGTTTCACTTCTTGATTTTTTTTTTGAGTCTGAAACCACCTACTGCATGTCTAAAGATTTAATCTCCTAAGATAGACTTTGTATATTTTTACTAAAATCAATAGTGATCATATATAATATGAACAGATACATTCAAGAAACTGAAGAGTATCTGAATATTCTCAAAATTATTCGATTTTTAGGGTCAATAGGAAATGTACTCTAAAAATAGGAAGTTTGTTGTCCTTCTGTTATGTCATTCGTGGTTACAAAAAAATACCTGATACATAACTCATGTTCAATAATTTTTGAATAAATAATTTAATGTACCTTTATGTAACTGTAACTTGTATTTTAATTTTTCAAAAAGTAGAGAATGTTTCAGGTAACACTTATATCTAAAAGGCTTTCTTATATCTTCCCTCTGGAAGATCAGAATTGCTGTTAAATCCTGTGATTGTAACCAAGGGAGTTTTTTTTTTCTTTGTTTAATTTACTTTCCTATCTATATCCCAAACCATTTCTCTCATACTGACACTCCAAGTACATTTGCTGATATAACCAGAATGCAACTAGTGTTACATACTTTTCGTGATCATGTATTAATTCTACACATCTCTTTATATCCATATTAGAATGTTCCTCTAGCTGCCTAGTTTTCTGTATTTTTTAAAATCAAAATTAGTGGTAGTGTTTCTAGAGAAAAAAAAATGTTTACCATAGAGATAAATAAATAAACCTACCTACCTTTTGTAAGAGAGAAAAAAAATGTCATCGCATTTCTGTGGCCCACAACATTCACAGTCTGAAAAACTCTTATTCAACTTTTCTTTGCCTGGCCAGGTTTCCTTCTGTTTTCTCCATTCTTCCAGTCCATCAAGTCACCTAAAATGTTATTAAATTATAAATTTCTTATAAATTTCTCCAACATTTTTGAGATAAGGAACACAAAACTACAATAGAAGTTGATTTTTCTTTTGCAGTGAACAGAAACCACATACAGGATGAAGTAAAGGCTGAGTGAGAGAGAAAAGTTAAAAATTTTCTTAAACTTCTCTTTTCTGGTGATTTTGCTATCTATCCTCCAGGACATGTGATCCTCGTTTAAAATCTTTGTTACCCTGGGAATTGTGGGTATTTGGAGTCGCACAGTAAAAAAAGTAATTCTAACAACTAATAATAAGTTGTGAACTACAATCAGATGTCACCTTATATCTCTTATGATATCTATTACCAAACTAATATATGTTTTGATGAGGATGTGGATAAATTGAAATCTGTGCCCTTTTTTGGTGGAAATGTAACCTGGTATAGTTACTAGAGAAAACATTATGATGTTTCCTCAGAAAACTAGCAATAGAATGGCTGTAATCTAAGAATCCCACTTTTTGTCATATTTCCAAAAAAATAAAAATAAGTATCCCAAAGAAAAATCTGTATCCCTGTGTTCATTGCAGCAAAACTGAAAATAGTAAAGACATGGAAACAACCCAGATTTACGTCAACACATAAGTGGATTAAAAGAAAATGTGACAGGCATGCGCATACACACACACACACACACACACACACACGATGCAATATTATTCAACTTTAAAAAGAGGAAACCCTGCAATATGCAACAACATGAATAACCTGGAAGACATTATCAAAGTGAAATGAGTTACAGAAGGGCAAATATTGCATGATTCCACTTCCATGAAGTATTTAACATAGTCAGATTGAAAGAAATAGAGATTCAGAAGGGTGGTTGCCTTGTCTAACCTCACACCCCTAGAGGGGAGTTGTTCTGTGGCTATAAAATTTCAATACGGAAAATAAGTAAATCTAGAGATCTGCTGTGCAACATGGTGCCATTATTAGCGCTGCTATTTTGAGTACGAAAAAATTAAAGAGGATATATGTCCTTTTAAGTGTTTTTACCAAAACAAAGGATTAAACAAAAAAAAAAAAAAACAAAGAAAACCAAAAGTTAAAAAGGAAACAAATTTTGGGAACTGATGGATCTGTTCATTACCTCTCTTCTGATAATGTCTTCATGGTATGCATGTGTCCTATCACATCAAATTGAGTATTTCAAGTATATGCAATTTATGTTATAAATTATACTTCTATATAGCTGTCAAAAAGAAGCATATGCTGTAGATCATTAAACTATCTGAATGAAGTGTCACTTTCATAATTATGAACAGGTTGTGGCATACTCTGCCAAATGACATCTGGCAATATTTTCGAACTGATCTCTGTACCATGTGGGTGGACTATTGGTGAATCACATGTAAAGTTATTTGGTCAAGTGTATCATTTGGAAAAGACCTAACATGTTTATTTGGAGTGTCTTAAAGTAAAATTTCGCCTCCTTAATTATTTGACATGTAGTTTTTCCATGTGTACTTTTATAGCCTCTCATGTGATCCTTTACCCAAACTTTCAATTTCACCTATTTTTCTCCTCAGAACACAATATCACTTTCATTTCTCTTTTCAGTCTTTATATTTTATTGAGTAGGAGTAATTTTTTTCTCCTTTTTCATAAGAATTCTTTTAATTCTCCTAATATTTTTGAGTTTTGTCCTTTCAGACTTCTTTCCACCAGTGCAGGCTAGGGGAAGTTGTGTTAAGGTAATGATTGTTCTCTAGCGTCCATTCTCCATACTCATCTTCCCAAACTCCCAATATCCTTCTGCCAGAGTGCTCCACTCTGACATTCTCTTGGCCCTAGTCTTCCCAAAGAATAAGTGCTCTGGATCTTTTCATCCTCCTCGCTCTTATTAATTCTGTTTCATGGATTAATTGAACCTGGTTTTTGGCAAACATGAACCAAGTTATTTAAAATAAATTTATAACATGTAGCATCTGCCATTTCCCAGGCACCAGGATAGGTTCCATATGATGAAACTCATTTAATTTGTACTAAAACTCTCACTATCATTTTCTGTAATCTGTTACATGCATCTTCTGAATTAAAATTTTCAAAGATTTTTCTCAAATATAGATTCATGGGAATTAGAAAGCTAAATAGTTTTCACCAGGTAGTAAAGGAGTGAGGTTAGACATTAGTGGAGAAATTAGAAGCTAAAATAATTTTAGTATAATAATTAAGAGTTTCATATGCATGTTAAAATTTAAGAATCACGGAGGCAATTGAATGACAGTGTTCAACATTGACATTGTCATCTACATACTCTGTTCTTTATGCCATAAATCATCACTTAATTTATATATTTGCATTATAATTTAGACACAAATGAAGGATGACAAAAACATTAATAGAGATCTTTTACCTGCCTTACAGCCTTTCTTTTGTTGATGTAATCTCTGATCATTATGTGTAGTCTTCATATAGAAGAACAGACTGTACCTCTGTTCATGGAGCAATAACTGCCCCTAGTCAGCCAGCAATAATTATTTATAATGCTAACAATGAACACATGCATTATCTGAAAACACAATCTATTGGGGTTTTCTATTTTCCTATCATTGATATTTCCCCAGGAGATAACTGCTTTAGGAAAAAAAATTAATTCAGTTTGCTTTTTACAAATTTCTGTAAATAACATGAGTCCTATGGGTCTGGAAAAATGAATTCTTTCTTCCTATGGCCATGTGCCTTAGAAAATCCCATGTGGTATATGTGGCAAGACTCAGCTTATTTCAGAGAATCATCACAGGAAAATAAGCAGAAAATTAAGGGAAGTGGTGCAGACTGGTATAACTTGGATGAAGATACTAACAAAGCACACTGACAATAGTGGACAATGATAGTCTGTCACATGCATTCACTTCTGAGTGAGACTTCAGGTTTTTAAAGAAATCTGTAAAACCAAATCTGTTACCCTTAATAATATCCAACCTCCACCTCAAGATTGATCTCTTTGAAAGACTCTCAGGCTAACCAACAGCTGATTCAAGGAAAAGAAAACAGCTCTTTGTTTTCAAATTTGCTGGGGTTTTCTACTTCAGCCTCAATTTTTTTAAATGCAAATTCTATTTTGTCTTTGATAGACAAAAATCAACACATTAATTGTTTCTCTTTTATACAGGTAAATCATATGCCAATACTTCACTATAACTTCCTTTTTGATTTGAGTTTATCTAAGAATTAATTGTCTCTCAACTACTTCAGGGCGATAAAAAAGTGCAATAAGCTATGAAGTAACTAAAAGTTGACAAGCTTTCTGTCATCTCATTCTTCATATTCCCCCTCTGAACACATACCGGGCAAAAACTGTCTTGGTGAAAATCTTAGCCTTGATGATCTTGTGCAGTGAATGGTGGACATCTAAAAGTTCTCTCAATAGAGAGTAATTTGTCTCATTTAGCTTTTAAGGGAAAAATTTCATTAAACAAATAGGCGATATTTCACAGTAAAAGAATGTTTACAATTTAGAAAATGTTGAAATTTTCAGCAATGTAATATTCTTGTGGTACATTTTCCAAGGATTTGGAAGGCATACCTCAGTGTGTCTTTTAAATTAAATAAAGAGGATAACAAATTACTGGATTGGTGACTACAGATTGATGCTTAAATATGCCCTGACCAAGTCGTTAGTCTTGTCAAGGATCTGTTCAATAATTTAAAAACATGTTCATTAGAATTTTCCAAATTAAAAATTTAAAGCAAAGTTTAACAAAATTACAGGAAAATACACTAACAAATATTTCTTTCCCTTATCTCTCAAAACAGAAAGCAGTTCTCACATCTACCTTAGATTACTTACTCTTGACAATTTTTCATCATTTGGCTGGAAGCTCTTTTTTGGGTTTAATTGTGTTGTGTTAAGGTAGATGTGACTTGTCCAGGGCTAGCACCATCATCTAAATTTGTTCTGTAGACATATTTTGGAGAGGCTTGAGTTTCCTAGTTTCCCATTTTCACACAGTATGTTTATATCTTTAGAAAACTCTTTCCTACATTCTACATTGCAAACGTTTTCTTTGCTATCCATCATGCTGGTAAAAAAAAAAAAAAAAAAAACCTGAGAGGGAGAAGAAAAAAAGAATTTTCTTTGGGTTGAGAAAAGTGGTGTTATGATTTTTTCTGAGCAGGCAGTAAATATTTCTACTCCCCAAATAATGATATTTATGTTTTCTGCTCTGTTTCCAAGAGACACACTGGGATTGCCCAAATTAATAGTCAGGTATCCTTAGTGCCCAGGTTCAAACATCACTTACTAAACCTTCTGTGTAATTAGCCTTGGCAAAGCAACTAAAATTGGCAGCCGCAGAGACAATTTCCTTTGAGACAGTAAGATAGCAAACCAAAATAATTTAGAGAGTAGTTGCTCATCTTAATGAGGGGGAAAGAAACCTCAAGCCTGATTCAGCTCACCATTATAATTTCTAAGGATATAATTATGTTGGTTATTTTATTGAATTCTTCATGATGAAATGTTCTGTAAAGTATCTGCTACATGTAAAATTCTAATTGACAAATATTATTATGTATACAGATATATTAAAAAACAATCATTTTATTAATCAGCATTTACATTTTAAAACAGGAGAACATGTGTAAGTTGGACATTATTTGTTCTATATGCAAAAAATGCATCTCTTTATTACTTTGTGTTTGGAGCCTAACAGCTCCTTTCTTCTAGTTATTCATAAAACATAAAATGTTATTGTGAACTGCATACCACTCTCTGTTCTGTGAGTATTATCTTACTGTGTTCGGGTACCACTTTTCTTACCCCCATTATCCTCCCCATTACCAGTTCTAGTAACCACTATTGCACAATCTTATCAGCTTAATTTGTTTAATATCCACATATGAAAAAGAATAGATAATATTTGTCTGTCTGCATGTGACTTACTTTACTTTGCATATTGTTCTTTAGTTTATATCCATCGTGGGGCATATGATATCATTATTTTTATAACTGAATAATCTCAATTTTAAGTCAGATAATTGACTATTAGTGCACAGAAATACTAATGAGTTTTGTATGTTACTTTTGTATCATTTAACTTTGTTGAATTAATTTTAGTTCCAATAGAATTTTATTAAAATTTTGGGGATTATCTGTACATATTGTCTTACAAACAATGACAATATGATTTCCTCTTTACCAAATTAGATGTTTTTTTTTTCTTTTGCCTGATTGTTCTTGCTAGAATGAAAGTGTTAGAAATGGCATTCTTGTTCCAGATGTTAGAGGGAAATCTTCCAGCTTTTCTCCATACAGAGTGATTGCAACTGTTGACTTATCATATATAGATTTTATTATGTTAGATACATTAGTTTTATACTTAATGTGTTCTGTTTTTATCATAAAGTATTGTTGAGTTCGCTATTCTACATCTACAAATAGCTGTTCTACATCTATTCAGTTGATCATATCTTTTTTGTCCTTCATTTTGTTGATGCTGTATATCTTGTTTATTGATTTGCATATTTTGAACTATACTTGCATCCCTGGTATGATTCCCACTTAAGAATGGTGAATAATCGTTTTAATGTGTCATTGCACTTAGTTTTCTAGCTTTTGTTGTAAATTTTTGCATCTATGTTCATCAAGGACATTGGCCTGTAGTATTCTTTTTAGTTATGTCCTTTTCTTATTTGGGTATCAGGGAAATTAATGTTAGCCTCATGGAATAAATTTGCAAGAATTTCCTTCTTTTCAACTTTATGGAGCCACATAAAAAATGGAATTAATATTTCTTACATATTTGGTAGGACTTTGTAGTGAAGCCATCTAGTCCTGGGTTTTTCTTTGAAGGGAGACTTTCATTTACTAAATCAACCTCATTATTAACTATTGGCTGTTCAGTTTTTCTATCTCTTCATGATTAAATCTTGGCAAGGTGTACATTTCCAGGTATTTTTTTCTTTTCTCCTAGGTTTATTTTTTAGGTATAGTTATTCATAATAATCTTTGATGTTTCTCTGTATTTCTTCAGTGCCAATTTTAATAATTTTATTTTTATTTCTGATTTTGTTTGCATATTCTTTCTTTTTTGTAAGTCTTGCTAGAGAATTGTCAATTTTCTTTATTTTTTGAAGGACCAGCTCTTTATTTAATTTGTCTTTTGTTGTTGTTGTTGTTGTTTTAATTCTCTATTTGACTCATTTTGGTTTAGATTATTATTTCTTTCCTTTTACTAATTTTCAATTTTGTTTGTTCTTATTTTTCTAATGCCTTGAGATGCAGATATAAAATATTTAAAGTCTTTACTTTTCTGGTGCAGGTGTTGATTGCTATGAACTTTCTTCTTAGTACTGCTTCTGTTGTATACCATTGTTTTTGGTATGCTGTGTTTCCAATTTCAATTGTTTCAAGCATTTTTTTAACTTCATTCTTGATTTCTTTCATTATCTGTTGGTTGTTCAAGACTGAATTTGTTTAATTTCCCTGGATTTATGTAATTTCCAAAGTTTTCATTTTGATTGATTTCTAATTGTGTCATGGTTTGTTTTCACAAGATAAATTAATATGATCACAATTTTTAAATACTTATTGAGATTTGTTTTATATCCTATCATATTATTCTGAATGATTCTGTCTATTACTGAAAGTGCGTTATTCAAGTTCTATACTTTTATTGTTTTGGAGTTTATCTCTCCATTTACATCTATTAATATTTTCTTTATATATTTATATGCTTCAATATTGGATGCACATAGAACTATTATTTCCTCTCATGAAATTGATGCTTCATCATTATTTAATTATATCCTTTGTATATTTTTTAAATTTTTTTATTTCCTTTTTTGTTGTTGGTGGTGCTGAGGATTCAACTTGGGGCTCATGAATTCTAGAAAAGGACTTTATCACTGAGCCACACCCTTGGCCCTACAGTTTTTATAGAGGGTCTAATATTTTGTGATGTGACTGTGGCTATTCTTGCTTCATTTTATTCTATTTTAATGGAACACCTTATTGCATACTCTCACTTTCAGCCTATGTGGATCTTAGTGGTGAGTTGTGCTTCTTGTCAGCAACAGACAGTTGGGTCTTTATTTTTTATTCATTTAGCTTTGCATCTTTTAGTTGGGGAATTTAACACGCTTACATTTAAATACATTTTCAATCGGTAAGTATTTGGAAACTCTTTCTTGGTTTTATTATATTTCTTTTCTTCCCTTTCCCCTTTCTTCCATGTCTTCTTTTGTGATTAAGTGATTTACTTCCTTTGTGAATGTGTTTTGATTTATTTCTTATTATTTTTGGCTTATAGATTTTTTTTGTATTTTCTCTGAGGGTTCCAAAGACATCTTTGATTATAACAAGTTATTTTAAAATATTTACAACATAGCATGATTATGAAGGTTAAAAAAAAATAAGACAAAGGAAAAAGAAACTATACTAATAAAAACATTACATTTGCACTCCACTCCTCCCCACATATTCAATTTTTAGTATCCCACCTCACATATTCCGTAAACATACTGATGTAGTTACTGGGTTTAGGCTCCTTTTGTTCATTATTTTCATACTAAAGACATAAATGATCTACAAACCACCTTAGAACATTAAGGCATTGTGAAATTTTTCTGTTACTCTTACTCTTGAGTTTTAAATCTTCTCATCTTTTGTTCTTACTCTTCAACATCAGTTTCTTTCATTTTAAATAACTCCCTCTAGCATTTTTTGGCATTTAGTTCTGGTAGGGACAAATTCTCTCAGATTTTAGCTAAACATACCTTTACCTCTTTTTCATTTCAAAGAATAGCTTTGATGGGTACAGTGTTTTTTGCTAATAATTTGCTTTTCCTTTTTCTAAAAATCTCATGCCCCTCTCTCTTACCCTATAAGATTTTGCTAAAAAGTCTGCTGCTGTCAGGTAAATTGAGACATCCTTATGTGTCCTCTGTTTCTTTTCTTCTTCCCTCTTGAGAATCTTCTCTTTATCTTTCACTTGATAACTTCATTAAAATATGTCTTGGAATAGACTTGGTCAAGTTAAATCTGTCTGGTGAACCTTGACTTTCCTATACCTGGATATTTGTATTCTTCCCTAAGTTTGGGGAGTTTTCTGTTATTATATCTGACAATAAGTTTTCTATCCCTTAGGCATTCTCAAGTCCCTATTGAAGCCCAATAACACAATTATTTGCTGTTTTAATGGTGTCCCAAAGTCCCCAAAGGCTTTCTTTATTCCTCTTGTCTTCTTTCTTCTCCAATGGTGCATTTTCAAATAACCTTTGAGTTCATTAATTCTCTTTGCTGTTTAATCGATATTGCTATAATGCCTTCTTTCATATTTTAAAATTTTGCTTAGTGTATTTTTGTGGTGCAAGGATTTCTGGTCATTTTTTCATTTTCAATTGCTTCAAATTTTCTGCTAATTCTTTGTTACAGTTGATAATTTCCCTATATTTTCTTGAAGCTTATTAAGTTCCTTAAAATTATTCTTTTAGAGTCTTCATTCAAGAGTTCACATCCATGTGGGTTACTATCCGGTCGTCTTTGTGTACCTTATTTGGACAGTTAGTAGTTCCATGAAAGTTCGTGATGCTTTTTGGTGTACAATATCATTGAAGAGTTGGGTGTTTATTCCAATCTTCATAACCTATCTTTGTTTATGCCTTTATTTCTAGTAATTTTAAGTGGCCTGCTTCTTTTCTCTGAGTCTGTAGTCATTTCTGCTATTTCAGCTCTAGATAGTGTTCTAAGTCCAGGTTTGCTACACATTTGCTTAATGTGTTCATTGTGTCAGCGCTAGAGGGCAATCCAAGCACAGTTTGTCCCAAATCTGAAGTTGTGTTGGGCAGCATAAATTGGCTTGGTTTTAGAGGTTTCAGGCTATGGTTGCTTGATCACATAGCCTGCTGAGACAAGACTTGCACTGGAATTAACCAATTAGAAGGATAATTATTAATATTGGTGAGTATTTATTTGTTTACTTGTACTATTTTAGATACTAACCTACACAAAATCATAACATAAAAATCTATGAATTGATTACAATTATTTTTTCTCTGTTACAACAAATGAAAAATCTGAATTCCAGAGAAGGTAATGTTTTTTTTCAAAGTGTCAACTTGTAAATTACAAATCCAGAGTAAAAACCCTGGCAACCTAATCCCAGCACTCATACACTTGAATACATTATGGCTATGAAACGTAAAACTGACCCTCTTGGATCTACGAGATAAGTCAGTAACTTATACCTAATCAAAGAAATGTCAATGAACACCTCCAATTAGCCCTTTAATTGAAATTGATGGTGGTGAATGTTTTGCTTTTCTATAAGAAATAAAAAATAAGGAATTGTATTTTTTATATTATGAGAAGGTATTGCATTTTGCCAATTTTGTTTCTCAAGCTATTGGGATGGTGATATAATTTTATCATTCATCCTATTAATGTGGATTCTCTAATTAATTGATTTGCCCATATTGAGCCATCCTTGCACCCTAAGGATAATCACTCTTTTATAATTAAAAAAAAGTAAAAACAAACTGAACAAACTAGATTCAGAAGGAATTAGTATCAACCTAATGAGTCAGTGTATAACAAGCTCACCACTGACACCATATTCAGTGATGGAAAACTTGATACTTAATAATAAAAAGCAAGACAAATTTTCCAATGCTTACCATTTTCATTCAGTATAAGACTAAAAGATAGAACTAGATCAATTAGACAAGTATATGAAATGAAAGGCATTCAATTTGAAAAAAAAGTCAAATTATCTTTGTAGATAACATAGTCTTCAATGAAGAACACAATGAAGGTACACACACACACAATAACTGTCAGAACCAATGAACCAGTAAAGTTGCAAGATACCATACCAAAGTACAACAATCAGCTGCATTGTATGTGCTAACAACAAACTATTTGAAAAGTTTGTAAGAAAACAATTTATTTTACAAAACCATAACAGAATAAAATACTTAAAATAAACGTAAATAAATAGAGAAAATACTTCCAGGCTGAAAACAATAAAATATTGATGGATGACTTTAGGGACACAAATAAATAAAAAAAAATATCATGTTTATGGATTGGACAATTTAATATTGTTAAAGTTTTATTTGTACAAAGTTATCTACACATTCAGTACAATCTGTTTCAAGATTTCAAGAAAAATATTTTTACTGAAAAATAAAAATGTCTAAAATGGAATAACCAAAAACTTTGAATAGCCAAGTAAGTCCTGAGAAAGAATAGAGCTGGAGCCATAACACTTGCTGATTTCTAAATATATTACAAAGCTACAATATTAAGAAGAGTATGTCATTTGTAAAAAGATAGGCATGTAAACTAATTGAACAGAATAGAGAGCTCAATAATACTCTCATGCAGGTACAGAAAATTGATCTTTTACAAGCGCTAAAAATTCACAATAGGAATGACAATTTATACAGTAAATAGAATTGGGGAAATGGCATATTCACATGCAAAATACTGAAACTGGAGCCTTAGCTTCCATTATACACAAACTGAAAAAGTACTAAAGATTAAACATAAGATCTGAGACAACGGATGTACACACATGCACGCTCACGTACGCACACACACAAACACACACACACACACACACACACACACAGCTGAGACAGTAAAACTCCTAGGAAGAAATACATGCTGAAAGATTCATGGCTGTGGTCTTGGCAATGACATCAAAATCTCAGGTGATAAAAAACAGACATAGACAAGTGGGAACATATCAAATTGAGAATCTTCTGCACAACAAAGAAAACAGCAGAATTAAAAGGTATCCCATGGAAAGAAAAAAATATCTGTATACCATAAACATATTAAAGTATTAATATCCAAAATATAAGAAACTCTGTAGACTTGACAGAAAATGAACTTATGTATTAGAAAAAAAAATGAGGAAAGGACCTGAATATTTATTTTTCAAAAGAGAATATACAAATGTACAAAGTTTTCAACATCACTAATTATCAGAGGAGTGCAAATTAAAACCACAGTGAGGCATCACACCTGTTATGATGGCTAGTATATAAATAAAAGCAGAAACAACAAACCCTCAGACTAAAAGTAGCAAGTTTTGGCCAGAGGAGGAGACGCAAAGAAAAGACCACTGACTCCAATTTTAAATCAAATTAAAGCAAGCTTGTAATTCTGACCAGCAGGGACTGTCTCTTCCAAAATCCTTGGGTTAGAGAATCATCCCACAGCTCTCTAGCAGCATGGTTTTATAGCACAAAAAGTTGCAAAAGGGGGGTGTCTTGAGAACTTACAGATAACAGGATTTTGACAAGCATAATACAAAAGCAGATAGGAGGTTAATGATCTAAATGGTTTAACATATTTCAAGTTAGGGAGTAAATTTAGATCTCAACACCAGAATTTATGAGGCACCACTAAGGTTTTAAAGAGGGTTGTTATCTGGTCATGGAAAGCCAGGCATGGGTGAGTTCAAGTCATGGGCAGGAATTCCAAGCAAGTTTTTTATAGTAATTTATAGTAAAACAGAAATTAACTTTTCATGATTTTGTGACAAGATGGCTCCCAATCTTAAAATAGAATTAGGCTGGGTTCATCAGGATGATGGTCCTCAGGAGATTTAGTCATGGGCCTTAGACATGTGGTTCAAAGTCTTAGACCCAGTAAACAGGCCTGTCCAGCTTCTAGGACTTCTCTGTCTGCAGTAAACTTAAAACAAGAAAGACAAAGAGAAGATTCAAGTTGGGGAACTAGAGCTTGCCCCATCTGTATGTAGCTCTTGAAAATCAGAAAGGTGATCTAAGAACACAACCAGAGCAGGATTTGTTGTTTGTAGCTCTTGGTAGGCAGGGCAACAGCCCAGATCACATTTCACTAGAAAGAGAAAACAAGAAGATGGGGGTGGGGAGGTGGGTTTGCTCTGCAGTATTCTCAGTCTAAGGAAGAGGTTGAATTCTCAGCCTAAGGAAGAGTTTGACTTGGCAGCATCCTCCATAATTTACATTTGAATGGTCCTGCTCCAGCAATAAGACCTGTTCCTGAGGAAAGACTAAGACTCAGACTCCCAAATATGACCACCACAAAATTCTCCACTCCAGTGGGGTCTCAGAGACATCTGAGTGATGGGAGAAGATATATTGGAATTTAAAACATTTCCAACTTTTGAGCAGTTAGAACAACAAAACCAAAATGTTATATTTCATGCAGCTATTCCTTTTAAAATATTTTTTTAAAAATTAAGATATGCTTGCTTCATGTATGGCCCAAACTTTCCTTTTGTGCAAAGTTTGATTAAACTGATGTATAATGAGGCCCTGCAGCTTCATGATTGGATTAGCTCTGCTAAGGCTTAGCTTTAAAAGCTGAATATTTGTTGTAGACATCAAATTGCATGGATTTTTGCTCTGAGCAGGCAGAAACTAACAGAAGGCATGGAGTTTAAATTACTTTACAAATGTTGATTGGGACATGACAATTTGCTGATTTGGAGCAACAGTTAGATTATGACTTACAAACTTATACTCAGATTAGTGTATGTGTGAGAAGGACATGGAGATAATTACATACTGAGGGAGAGAAAAACTAGATTTCATTCAAACCTGGTAGGGGCCTGAGGAAATATTTCTCAGATTTTGTAGCATATTTCTATCAAGCTGTGAGCTGTATGATCAGAGATTTGAAGGCCTCTGAGATGTTAGTTAACAGCTAGGTTTTGAAAATGCTAATAAAGTTTGGGAAGAGGTCATTTGGCCCCAACCCAAAAGGGAATGATATCAGATTACATACATCTTTTTTCAGAATTGGGACCAGCCTACTTCCAGGGTGCATCCATGGTGACTGCATTAAAACAAATTTTACAACCTCCATTAAAGGAGATCAATTCTAAGAGGCAATGCTTAGACAAGACAGGGCAAGACAGGGCACATGGCAACAAATTGCAAACCAGTCACAAGTACAAAGGAGTGTAACAGGTCTTTGTCTGCAATGACAGAAAGGTAACCCCTGGGTACAGGCATGCCATGCCCAGAAGGTTGTAAAGGGAACATCTCTGATTACACATCAGGGAAACTGGAGGTAGGGCCAGCCCCAGCTCAGCCAAATAATGGGAACATCACAATGTGCTCAGGAGCAGCTATTGGCTGTGGGTCAACATCACTCACTCTATCCCAGCCTCCTTATGTACAAGATCAGTCTCACATTACACCCAAGATAATTTCCACTCAAGAATAGGGAGCTGAGAGCTCTGTTCCACCTCAAAAAACATACTAACACCAGAGATGGGTTCAAAAATGATTTTGATGGGGCATTTGCATAACTCTATCCTGAGATACAATAGGTTAATATCGAATAAAAACAATTTAACTCAAAAAAGAATTCAGGTACTACCAGGTGTTCTTGATGTAAATTTTAATGGGGAAATTAAAGCTGCTATTCACACAAATTCCATTATTCAGCTTTCTCAAAAGTACACCATAGTGCAAATTATTATCTTGCCTTGTCATTCCACAGGGAAAGAGTTATCAGATGGACCCCATGAAATCCAGATTTCTGGGTCCCCAGACACAACATCCATGGCTCAATTCGTTAAGAAATAGAGCGCTCTATTGGATCTTAAAATTAATTACAAAATTTTCAAGGGAATTAAATATACTGGCGCAGATGTCTCTGTAATCTCCAGTAAATTCTGGACCTGAGATCGGGCTTTACACACAGCACCTGCCCCCCCGAGAAGGCATTGGATCTCTTAGCCTGCTCAAAGTGCTCAATACCTTCAATGGGAAAATAAAGATAGCAATTCAGGACTCTTTATAACTTATGTCTTCAATACTTTGTCAGTACATTTATTGGGGTGAGATATTTTGAGCAGCCTAGAAGTGTTGTTAAAAACCTAATTCCATGGTGACATCTCAGATGTTTAATCAAAGATCTATTTCCACTAAAGTATTAAAAGGAAATTAACAGGAAAGGTATTTACCTATTCCTCAGTCTTCTCAACAAAGATAATTTAAATTACTGAATCCATCTAATCAAAAATCTTAACAGAGGCATTGATCTGTGTATCATCCCAGGAAACAGCAGAAAAAAAAAAATTACTTGTCTGATGATCATGTCAGGGTGAACCAATGGCCCCTTACATGGGAAAAGCTCCAAGTAGCCCATAATTTTGTTCAAGAACAGCTTCAAGCTGGTCATATTGAGGGTACTCTAAGCCCTTGGAATACTACAGATTTTATGGTAAAGAAAAAAATCTGGCAAATGGAGATAGTTACAAGATCTCAGAGCTATTAATTGAACTATGGAACCAATAGGAGCTTTAAATTCTGGACTTCTTCTACAGATTTCCCTGTTATCAATTAATAGTAATAGATTTAAAAGATTGTTTTTTCATTATACCATTACATCTAGATGACTGTAAGAGATTTGCTTTTAGCATCCCAGCAATAAATTTCAGAGAACCAATTAAGAGGTTTTGCTGGAAGGTGTTGCTTCAAGGTATGAACAATAGCTCCACATTATGCCAGAATTTTGTAGAACAGGCTGTGGATCCAGTATGAGAACAATTCCCTGATGCATATATAATACATTATATGGATGATATTCTTTTTGGTCACACTAGTTCAGATGTGCTTTTAAATTTTTTGCTCAATTAGAAACTTCACTTACTGCAATGGGTTTATGCATAGCACCTGGAAAAGGAGTAAAAGGCTTCTCCTTTTCAATATTTAGGCAACTTAATCAAAGGAAGAACAATTTGTTCAAAAAATCTACAAATCAGAGTTGATAGCTCATGAACTCTTAATGACTTTCAGAAATTACTAGGTGATATTAACTGACTGCAGCCAAGTTTAAAATTAACCACTGTGGATTTCTGTCCTTTGTTTCAGATTTTACAGAGAGATCCTTCTTCAGCTTCTCACCAACTTATGGCAGAGTAAAGACAGCCTTGACAAAAATTGAAATATTAGACTGCCCAGCTTACTAGAATTAATCCAGAAGAGTCTATATATTTATTAACATTTCCCACTATTCATACCGCTACAGGGGCAATATGGCAGTCATTGGGAGTTATTGAATGTCTTCACCTAACTCACTCTCCCCAAAATTGTTGAGTCCTTACAATTGGTTAGATCAGAATCTTCCATATTTTTTTATTTAATTGATTTTAGTTTTTTAAATGCATGACAGTGAAATGCCTTACAATTCTTATTATACATATAGAGTACAATTTTTCACAACTTTGTATATAAAGTATGTTCACACCAACTCATGTCTTTATACATGGACTTTGCCTTTTTTTTTACATTTCAATTCTTATTACAAATATATACCACAAATTTTCATATCTCTGTATATAAAGTATGTTGACACCCAATTCGTGTCTTCATATATGTACTTTGGATAATGAAGTCTATCACATTACCCCATCCTTGCTGATCCCCTGCCCCCTCTTCGTCCATCCCACCCCTCTCTCCTATCTAGAATTCATCTATTCCTCCCATGCTCCCCCTCCCTACCCAACTAGGAGTCAGCCTCCTTATATCAGAGAAAATATTCGGCATTTGTTTTTTTGGAATTGGCTGACTTCACTTAGCATTAACTTCTCCAATGCCATTCATTTACCTGCAAATGCCATAATTTTATTCTCTTTAATGCTGAGTAAAATTCCATTGTGTATATATGTTACATTTTTTTTATTCACTCATCCACTGAAGGGCATCTAGGTTGGCTCCACAGTTTAGCTGTTGTGAATTGTACTGCTATAAACATTGATGTGGCTGCGTCCCTGTAGTATGCTGTTTTTAACTCCTTTGAGTATAGTCCGAGAAGAGGGATAGCTGGCTCAAATGGTGGTTTCATTCCCAGATTTCCAAGGAATCTCCATACTGTTTTCCATATTGGCTGCACCAATTTCCAGTCCCACCAGCAATGTATGAGTGTAGCTTTTCCCCCACATCCTCACCAATACTTACTATTGTTTGTATGCATAATAGCTGCCATTCTGACTGGAGTGAGATGATATATTTTAGAGTAGTTTTGATTTGCATTTCTCTGATTGCTAGAGAGATGAGCATTTTTTTTCATATACTTGTTGATTGATTGTGTTGGGTGTCACCCCAGCTCCAAAGAATAACCTCCCATCCCCCAAGAAGAGCCGTCCAGTGGTGAGTCCTGCTGACTCACATGATCCTTACCCATCAATCAGAACTTCCCCATCACCTCCAATGGTGAGTCCTGCTGACTCACATGATCCTTACCCACCAATTAGAATGCACCCCATGCCAGCGGCCAAAAATATTAAATTGTTAAACTCTTTCAACTGTCAATCCACCCCCGGCTCTATAAATATGCAGAGCTGCCTCAATAAATGGGCATTTTCTCCAATGGCAAGCCTTGATCGTTCTTTCAGATTGTATATCCTCTTCTGAGAAGTGTCTGTTCAGGTCCTTGGCCCATTTGTTGATTGGGTTATTTGTGGGTTTTTCTTGGTGCTTAGCTTTTTGAGTTCTTTATATACCCTAGAGATTAGTAGATCCTTCTATTATTGTAACCCCTTTATCTACTCAAAACCAGTTGCCAGTTGGTTCTGGCAATCTTCCAATATGTGGCTTATAGATTTTGCTAACTTTTTTGGTCAAATAGAAAGTCACCATCCTTAGGATAAGGTTATTAAATTTGCTCTTATAACTTCATTTATTTTTCCCAAAATTGTATGTGCTCTACCAATAGTCAGAGCAATAACAGTGTTCATTGATGGCTCAATTCAGGAAAAGCAGGCTTCTAGAGCCATGCTCATACTGAGATAAAACAGACATCATATATTTCTGCACAATGAGCAGAATTTCATGCTATCCTTTGCATTTTATTTCGCATTACTAATGAGCCAATTAATGTCTATAGTGACAGTGCATATATGGTTGGAGTTGGAAAACATATTGACACAGTTGCTATTGGAAATACACCATCAAAGGAGTTATTCCATTTGTGCCACACTTTATATAAGGCAATCAAATTTATCAATATCCTGTTTCATTCATCATACCAGAGCACATTCTAATCTTCCTTCTTTAATATCAGGTACTGATAAGATTGATACTTGTTGTTGTCTGTCAACGAATTTCTTTATATGATTGCACATAAACCTCACATTAGTTACCTCATCAGAGTGTTTCTAGTTTACATAAAACATTTCATACTACCAGGGAGAAAGCTCATCAAATTGTTCACCTATGTCCACAATGTGTTATACATTTTCCATCTTCACCAACTGGGATTAGTCTCCATGGTTTATCACCAAAGCAGTTATAGCAAATGGATGTAACTCATGTCCCTCAGATTGGCAAAAATTGTTATGATCATGTTTTTGTCAATGCTTATTCTCAATTTATCTTTGCCATTACCCTTGTAAAAGAAAATACCCAATGTCATTTCTCATTGCCCACCTGCTTGTACAGTATTAGACTGTCCTTTACAGACTGAAAACTGATAATACTCCAGCTTATACTAGTTCTTCTTTTCAACAATGTTGCCACAAATTTTGTATTGATCTAAAAAAAAAAAAGTATTCCCTATAACATCAAGGTCAAGCCACAGTAGAATGAGCTCATTTTTCTACTAAGCAACAATTACTTAAACAAAAAAGGGGAAATAAGACCCAATAAAATAACCTTATTCATGTTTGTTTTCCTAAATTTTTTTAAAACTGTGACTCTATAGGTCACACTGCTGTGGAGATACACATGTCTTCCACTGCAGCAGATCCATTGGTCCTAGTTTGGTGGAAACATTTAAAACAGGACAGTGGAATGAACCAGATACAGTGATAATGTGGGGTAGACGAAATGTTTGTGTTTTCCCTCTGGAGGGAAAACTTTCCTTCTCCCTTATGCTATGTTTGCAGCAGAAAATAATCAATAATATGAAGAAAGAGCATACAGAATGGGAGAAAATGTTCATCGCATTCACCACAGATAGAGCATTAATTTACAGGTTATATAAAGGACACAAAAATTTAACACCCAAAAAAACAAAAAATTACCTAATCAATAAATGGACTAATGAACTCAACAAGTACACTTTTAATAGCTTCAAACTCTAAGCTCTTTAATTTTTGAGTATTTTCTATATTATTCCCTTGATCTTAATTTCAATTTACATTAGCATTTGTATTTCATTATTTTTCCCTAGTATTATCATCCTATATCCTTAATATCTTTTAAAAAAATCTTTCATATTTATTTGTATTGATTTAACTAGATTTCCTATTTGTGAGAATGTAGAATTTAGTGTTCCAATTAACTTTCATGCATCTATTCTGAATTAGAAACCCATAATAAGTGATTTTATGTTTATATTGTTTTAGATTAAATATATATTTGTAAGTGATGTTGTTCTTGTATATAAGGAAATAGCAAATAAGTCTTATCAGTGATGTTGAAGATTTATCCATTTCTTCAATTCTGACTAATCATAAACTCCTGTTAATATCTCCTTTTTCAAGTATTTTAATGGGCCTGAATGCCTTATTTGGTATAATATATTTTAGCATGTATTGGGTGTTTGTGTTTTTTAATTTTTTTTTTAATTTTGATTTTTGCATTTGTGATATTGTACCTTGTATTACAGGAAAAATGTAACTACCAATATTGTCATATAATTTACCCATAGATAATTTATACAATTTAAAATACTATTTTACTTCCTAGAGCAATATTCCCTACAGCAATATTATTTTTGCCACATCTTTAGCTCAGAAGTGGAGAAAAATGTAATTGCTTGGAAATTATGTATTTAGTTTCACAATGAAGGAAACACAAAGTATGAATTTGATTTGAAGTAATAAAGACTTTAATAAAGATGAGATTTGGATGAAATATTAAATGTCATTAAGAAGGCTAATCGGACAAAAATGTAGAAAGGAAACAATGAAGTCATTTAGAAGCAGCAATAAAAGAATTAAGACTGTTTTATTTTACTTATTCATCAAAACTTCTACTTCTTTGAGAGAAACACAATCTTCTTTATGGAGTCATTGAAAGCGTGTTTCACTTGCTTATTCCTCAAGGTGTAAATGAAAGGGTTGAGCAAGGGCGCTACAGAAGTGGTGAGAACTGAAACTCCTTTATTTATGGACACCTCTTCCTTTGCTGAAGGTTTGATGTAGATGAAGATACAGCTGCCATAGGTAATGGAAACCACAATCATGTGGGAGGAGCAGGTGGAAAAGGCCTTTTTCCTTTGCTGAACAGAGGGGAATCTCAGAATGGTCCTGATGATGTATGTGTAGGACAGAACCACACAGACTAGGGTAATAATGAGGGCAAATACTGCCACAAATAGAACTATCTGTTCTATTATCCATGTGTCTGAGCAAGAGATCTTTAGGAGGGGACTTGCATCACAACTGAAATGATCAATGGCATTAGAATCACAGAATTCAAGCTGGAGACCTAAGAAAAGGGGTGGGACAATAATAATCAAGCTAGATATCCAGCAGGAGAGGACTAATAAGGTGCACACTCTGTTGTTCATGATGGTCATATAATGAAGGGGTTTACAGATGGCCACATAGTGATCATAGGACATGGCTGCCAGAAGAAAAAATTCTGTTGTTCCAAAGAGAAAATCAAAAAATATTTGAGTTGCTCAAGCATTGTAGGTAACAGTATTGTCTCCACTTGATAAACTGTATGAATCTAGGGATACAGACAGAGTAGTAAATGAAGCTTCTAGGAAGGAAAAGTTTCTGAGGAAGAAGTACATAGGAATCTTAAGATGGGGATCCACCAATGTGAGGATGATAATAGTCAGGTTCCCCATTACACTCAACATGTAGGTGAGCAACAGAAAGATAAAAAGCAGTACTTGCACGTTTGGGTCATCCGTCAGTCCCAGCAGGATGAAAGTGGTTATTGTTGTGTGGTTCCTCGTCATTGAACCTTGATATTTACCTAATCCTTGTGTAAAAATCAAGATTTTATAAAGAGACAGATATTCAAATCCTATAGCAAAAGACTATGCATATAGAAGTCAAACAAATCAGTGTATGTTTATTTTCTCATTTTATATCATAATCAATATTTTTACTATTACAATAGCCTTCTTGTATTTTATGTGTATGAGCAATGGAGATTTGTTATTGTCGAACATCCAACTTTTTCTTCAATCATTTGTTCCCCTCAGAATTTAAAAATGTAGTTGATTTGTCACATACAAATCATTAGGTGAACTGGATTTCCATATTGGTTACAGAAAGATGTCATTTGTTGGGTGCCTAATCGTTCTTTGTCCAAGCAAACCCTTTGTATACAATACATATCCAGGTAACTAGGAACATGGATTCTCTTTACTGTTATTACTTGGGGATTGTTTTAAGGGTAAGATATATTTCTCCTGAAAACAAATAAGTGATAATGACCACAACAGGATTTCTTACAGTGGAGACTAATACTTATTAAAGATGGTTGGGTGTATAACTACTTTATGTAAAGTGTGAATAAATGTTATGTCCAAGATATTTACAATTATAAAGTATTTTATTATGCATTGACTTTTGGCCAATTATTTGATTGTTCTCCCTTTTCTCTCAAAGCCCAGAAGTTAATTTTTTATTTAACATCAATAAATATAGCCTTCTACGATGTGTCTTTTTTTCATGATGCTTTAAATTCATTTAAAAGACATTAATGTCTCCTCAGCTCATCTTCATTCCATTGAGATTTTAAACAGTAATATTGGGATTTTCACTTGCAACTCCCTATAGCTTTCCTAACACCCCAACAAGTTGATTTTTGTTGAAGCCAATGACACATTTTAGTTCTTATCTTGCCTGAAACTGCCACAGCATTGAAAAGCAAAATCTGGTCATTCTTTAAATGGGTCCCATGCCATCTTTTTCATTTTCCTCCTAGCTTTAGATTGCTATTTTTTGTATCTTTCTTTTTAGTCTTCTCTTTTCTCTATTCACATGTGAAATATTGGTCCTCCCCAATATTCTATTTTCAGATCTCTCACTTCTTATGTTCTGTTTGTTATTCTTTCTCTATGCTCTCCATGAGTAATTTCACCAATTTATATGTTTTATCATTTATATGATGCACTCCAAAGATGAGATCTACCTCTATGAAAACATCATTAAACATTCATTCCAACATTGTTTCCTGAACCCTCCAAGGATGCCAAATCTTAGGATGCTCTAAACATTACAAGTGGTGTGTCCACATCTCAATTGCCATATGCTCATATCTTCTTCCAGTGTTAACTACCTTTTGATATAGAAAAAATTATCTTTTTGCTTAATCTGGAAGGTTCTTTAAGGAAAGTAGCTTCTTTGGTTTTCTCACTTCAGCACTTCTCATTTTCTTACCTGTCTTCTTTAGGGCTTAAGTTCCACTAACACTGACTACTTGGAATTCTTCATATTTTCCGCATGTTTTCTCCTCCGCACAGGCTAATCTTTTGAATAATACCTATTAGTCCTTCAGGGATCCCCTTTGGTATCAGTTCTTTCAGGAAATCTTCACTCATGAACCCAAAGCACATGAAATTGTGCTCCTGTGGTATTTCCAAGTACCTGTTGTTTATTCAGTCATGGAATATATCACATTGTATTGTGCTGTGCACTGTGACTACATTTCTCCTATTCTTTTCTGTAAATTTATCTAAAGAAAAATAATATTTTTATGCTCTTAAATTTCTTTATATTTGGGCTTATATAGTAAATTTAGGTACAAAACAAAACAGTGTTGTCTATATACTGGGGAAATTTATACTTCTTAATCCCTATTCCAGTCAGTTGCTTTGAAGTTCTTATTTTCATATGTGCTTTAATTACTCTTTCATTTTGAATACTTTTTAGAACAAAATGCCTGAATATGCCCAGTTCTAAACTGTAAAGCTTCTCTTTTTCCAAGATTTCCCGTTGCCTGTGAACTACTCCTTCCCTTACCCTTATCAATTATCTCCCTCTCTACAGCTGCTATTTGTTTTCCTCTATCTGATAACCTTTTTCCTGACCTCTTTCTTTTTAGGTACTTAGTTAGGAATTGCCCCTATTTTACAGAATTGCTTCCCACATATCATTTTTTGGGACTGTAATAGTTTCACATTCTGTTTTTATTTTTTATTGATCTAAAATTGCCTACTGCATGTATAAAAATTTAGTCTGCTAAGAGAGACTTTGTGCTGTCTTTTATTAAATATATTTTATTTTTTAGTTGTAGTTGGACACAGTACCTTTATTTTATTTATTTATTTTTGTGTGGTGCTGAGGATCAAACTCAGGGCCTGGCATGTGCTAGGCGAGCACTCTACCACTGAGCCACCACCCCAGCCAAAGAGACTTTGTATTTTCTTTAAAAAATCAATAATGATCCACATAGATAATATGAACAAATGCATTGAAGAAGCCCAAGATTACCTGAATATTCTCAAGATTATTATATTTCTGGGGTCAATACAAAATGTACTCTAAAAACAGGGAATTTGTTCTTTTTCTGTTATATTCTTTGTGGCTACAAAAATAGAGTCTACTGCATAACCCATGTTCAATAATTTTTGAAGTAATAATTTAATGTACATTTATGTAATTGTAACACATATGTTAGAATTGTCCAAAGTAAAACGTTCAAGCAAGACTTAATAAAATTACAGGAAAATATCAACAAACATTTCTTTCCCTTATCTCTCAGAAAGAGAAAGCAGTTCTCACATCTACCTTACATTACTTACTCTTGATAATTTTTCACCATTTTGGCTGGCAGCTCCTTAGTGGATTTAATTGTTTGTGTTACGGAAGATGTGACTTGTCCAGGGCTAGCACCATCATCTAAATTTGATCTGTAAACATGTTTTGGAGAGTATTGAGTTTTCCTAGTTTCACATTTTCACACTGTATATTTATATCATTAGAAACTTTCTTACTTTGAAAATATTTTCTTTGATCCTCTTCAGCTGGTAAGAAAATCTAAGAGGGAGAAGAAAAAAAGAAATTTTCTTTGGGTTGAGAAGAGTGGTGCTGTGATTTTCTGAACAGGCAGTTAATATTTCTGCTCCCAAAATAATGATATTTATGTTTTTGCTCTGTATCCAGGAGGCATACTGGGATTACCTGAATTAATAGTCAGGTATCCTCAGTGTCCATGTTCAAACATCACTTACTGAAACTTCTGTGTAATTAGCCTTGGCAAAGCAACTAATAGGCAGCAGCAGAGACACTTTCCTTTGAGACAGTAAGATAGCAACACCAAAATCATTTAGACAGCAGTTGCTCATCTTAATGGAAGAAAAAAAAAAGCACAAATCTGATTCAGCTCACCATTATAGTTTCTAAGGATATAACTATGTCTGTTAATAAAATATTTTATTGAATTCTTCATGATGAAATGTTCTATAGAGTATCTGCTACATCTGAAAATTCTAATTGACAAATGTTATTATTTATAGATATATTATAAAAACAATAATTTTGTTAATCAGAAATTACATTTTAAAAGAGGAGAACATGTGTAAGTTGGTCATTATTTGTTCTATATGTAAACAATGCATCTCCTTATTACTTTGTGCTTGGAAACTACCAGCTTCTTTAGTTATTCATAAAACATAAAATAAGTTATTGTCAACTACAGCCCCCCCCCCTTTCTATAGACTCTTATCTTAATGTGTTTGGGTACCACTTTTCTTACCCATATTATCTCCTCATTACCAGTTCTAGTAATCACTATTATGCAATCTGATGAACTTAATTTTTTATCACCCATATATAAGAAAGAATAGATAATATTTGTCTGTTTGCATGTGACTTATTTTACTTAACGTATTGTTCTCTAGTTATAGCCATCTTGAGGCACATTATATCATTACTTTTATGGCTGAATAATCTCTCTCAAATTCTAATTCAGTTCATAGACTATTAGTTCACAGAGACACTACTGATTTTTGTATGTTGGTTTTGAATCATTCAACTTTGCTGAATTAATTGTAGTTCCAATAGCTTTTTTATTAAAGTTTTGAGGATTTTCTGAACATAAGAACATATTGTCTTACAAACAATGACAATATGATTTCCTCTTTACCAAATTAGATGTTTTTTTTTTTCTTTTGCTTGATTGTTCTTGCTAGAATGAAAGTGTTAGAAATGGCATTCTTGTTCCAGATGTTAGAGGGAAAGCTTCCAGCTTTTCTCCATACGGTGTGATAGCAACTGTTGACTTATCATATATAGATTTTATTGTGTTGAGATACATTAGTTTTATACTTAATGTGTTCTGTTTTATCATAAAGGGTTGTTGAGTTTGTTATCAAATGACTCTTCTACATCTATTCAGGTGATCATATCTTTTTGTCCTTCATTTTGTTGATGCTGTATATCTTATTTATTGACTTGCATATTTTGAACCATCTTTGCATCCCTGGCATGATTCCCACTTAAGAATGGTGAATAATCTTTTTAATGTGTCCTTGCATTTAGTTTGCTAGCTTTTGTTGTGAATTTTTGCATTTATGTCCATCATGGACATTGGTCTGTAGTATTCTTTTTAATTATGTCTTTTTCTGGTTTGGGTATCAGGAAAATTAATGCTAGCCTCATGGAATAAATTTGCAAGAATTTCCTCTTCTTCAACTTTATGGAGCCACATAAAAAAACAGAATTAATATTTCTTACATATTTGGTAGAACTTTGTAGTGAAGCCATCTAGTCCTGGGTTTTTCTTTGAAGGTAGACTTTCATTTACTGAATCAACCTCATTATTCATTCTTGGCCTGTTCAGTTTTTTTATCTCTTCATGATTAAATCTTGGCAAGGTGTATGTTTCCAGGTACTTTTTTCCTTTCCTCTAGGTTATGAATTTTGGAGAGTATAGTTACTCATAATAATTTTTAATCTTTCTCTATATTTCTTCAGGGCCAATTTTAATAATTTTATTTTCTTTCTTATTTTATTTGTTTGAATATTCTTTGTTGTTAGTTTTGCTAGGGAATTGTCAATTTTCTTTCTTTCTTTTTTTTTTTTTTTTGAAGGACCGGCTCTTTATTTAACTTGTCATTTTGTATTGTTTTTAAAATTCACTATTTTACTCATTTTGGCTTAGATCATTATTTCTTTCCTTTTACTAATTTTGAATTTTTTTGTTCTTATTTTTCTAGTGTCTTGAAATGCAGAGATAGGTTCTTTATTTAAAGACTTTTGTATTCTTTTATCTTGTGCCTCAAGATACCTGTTTATTGAAGGGATACAACTCTGCAACAAGGAAAAAAACTTTACTTTTTTGATGTAGCTGTTTATTGCTATAAACTTTCTTATTAGTAGTGCTTTTTTTTAAACCATTGTTTTTAGTATGCTGTGTTTCCAATTCCAATTGTTTCAAGCCTTTTTTTTAAACTTTATTCTTGATTTCTTTTATTACCCATTAGTTGTTCAAGAGTGAGTTTGTTTAATTTCCATTGATTTATATAATATCCAAACTTTTCTTTTTATTAATTTCTAGTTTAATTGTGTCATGATATGTTTTTAAAAGATAAATTAATATCATCTCATTTTTTGAAAGACTTATTGAGATTTGTTTTGTAGCCTGTCATATGATCTATCTTGAAAATTATTCCACGTTTTTACAGGAATGTGTATTCTTCAGTTATTGGAGGGAGTATTCTGTAGATGTCTGTTAGATATAATTTAACTCTGCTATTGTTTTGTTGATTTTCTTCCTGAATAATTCTGCCCATTACTGAAAGTGTAGTGTTCAAGTCCTATACTACTATTGCTATTGAGTCTATCTCTTCCTTTAAATCTATTAATATTTCATTTATATTTTTTTGTGTGCTCCAATATTGGATGCATTTAAAACTATTCTTTCCTATTGAGGAATTGACTCTTCATCACTATTTAATTACATCACTTGTATATATATTTTTTTTATTTCTCTATTTGTGGTTCGTGGTGCTGGAGATTCAACTCAGGGCCTCCTGCATTCTAGGCAAGCACATTAGCATTGAGCTACACTTCTGGCCTACTTTTTTTTAATTTAGGATATGGTGTTTTTTGATATGATTATGGCTACTCTCACTTTATTTTATTCTGTTTTAATGGAAAAATTTATTACATACACTCACTTTCAGTCTATGTGGGTCTTAGAGGTGAGTTGAACTTCTTGTCAGCAACTTATAGTTAGGCTTTATGTTTTATTCTTTTAGCTACTTTACAACTTTAATTGAAGAATTTAACATGCTTACATTTAAATGATTTATCAATAGACAAAGGCTTACTACAGCCATTTTGGAAATTCTTTCTGATTTTACTGTATTTCATTTTTTTCCTTTCCCCTTTCTTACAGTCTTCTTTTGTGATTAAGTGGTTGATTTTGAACTGTGTTTTGATTTCTTGCTTATTATTTTTGGCTTACAGATTTTTTTGTGTGTTTACTCTGAGGGTAACAAACACGTCTTTGATTATTACAAGTTATTTTTAAATGTTTACAGCATACCATGATTATAAAGGTAAGAAAAAGAAGATAAAGAAAAAAGAAACTATTCTAATAAAAACACTACATTCACACTCCACTCCTCTCCATATTTTCAAATTTTAGTATCCCACCTCACATCTTTCAAGTTAACATATAAATGTAGTTATTGGGTTTAGGCTTGTTTTGTTCATCATCTTCATACTAAAGACATAAATTATTTACATACCACCTTAGAACATTAAGGCATTGTGAATTTGTCTGTATGGTTACTCTTAGTCTTGAGTTTTAAATCTTCTCATCTTTTCTTCTTACTCTTCAACAGCACTTTCTTTCATTTTATATATTTTTTATATTTATTTTTTTATTTATATATGACAGTGGAATGTATTACCATTCTTATTACACATATAGAGCACAATTTTTCATATCTCTGGTTGTATACATAGTATATTCACACCAATTTGTGTCTTCATACTTGTACTTTGGATAATAATGATCATCACATCCCACTATCATTATTTAAATAACTCCCTCTAGCATATCTTGGCATTCAGTTCTGGTGGGGACAAATTCTCCCAGGATTTAGCTAAACATACATTTATCTTTTTAATTTCAAAGAATAACTTTGATGGCTACAGTGATTTTGCTGACAATTGCTTTTTCCTTCACTTATAAAAGTCTCATGCTGCTTTCTCTCTTTTATTTTTTTTTCAGGGACAATATATTTTTATTAAAATACAATCTTATCATCATGTTCTTTTAAATCAGTTGTTTTAATAGATTTTAGTGGCAGAGCAAGTCAAATACTTGTCCCCAAAAGCCTCACTAAAAAGCCTGCATAGTGATGATGCCATCATTTTTAAGAAAAACTATAAGCACCCTTCTGGGAGGTGTGCGCTTGCACCCTGGCTCTCTTGCGACTCCTTTGTTTTTATTTTTTTTATTTTTTTTTTATAATTTCTGCTAAAGGGACTGCTGTCAGATGAATTGAGACACCCTTGTGTGTTATATGTTTCTTTTCTCCTTCCAGCTTGAGAACCTTCACTTTAACTTTCATTTTGATAACTTCATTATAGTATGTCTTAGAATATATGTGGTCAAATTAAATCTCTCTGGTGGTCACTGAGTTTTCCTATACCTAAATATATGTATTCTTCTCTATGTTTGGGGAGTTTTCCGTTATTACTTCTTTGAATAAGCTTTCTATCCCTGAGGCATTCTCAAGTCCCTATTGAAGCCCAATAACACAATTATTTGCTCTTTTAATGGTGTCCCAAAATTCCCAAAGGCTTTCTATATTCCTCTTTTTCTTCTTTCTTCTCCAATGGTGCATTTTAAAAAAATCTTTCAGCTCATTAATTCACTTTTCTGTTTAATCAATATTGCTATAATGCCTTCTTTCATATTTTAAAATATTGCTCATTGTATTTTTTGTGGTGCTAGGATTTCTGGTCATTTTTTTTTTCATTTTCAATTTCAATTTCTGTTATTTTTTATTAGAGTTGATTATTTCCAAATATTTTCTTGATGTTTATCAAGTTTTTAAAAATTATTCTTTTAAATTCTTCATTCAAGAGTTCACATCCATATTGGTTATTACCTGGTTGTCTTCCTGTACCTTATTGTAGTTCCATGAAAGTTCTTGATGCTTATCTTGTTGCTGTACAATAATATTGAAGAAATGGGTGTTTATTCCAATCTTCATAAACTATCTTTGATTATGCCTTCCTCTCTAGAAATTTTAAGTGGTCTGATTTTTTTTTTTTTTTTTCTGTGAGTCTATAGTCACTTTTGCTATTTCAGCAATAGAAAGTGTCCTAAGTCCAAATTTGCTGCATGTTTGCTATTGATGTGTTCATTGGTTCAGCACTAGGTGGCGATCCATGTACTATCTGTCCCAAATCTGCAGTTGTGTTGGTCAGTGTAAATTTAGGTGTTGTTCAGCAAAAAGTGGCTTGTTTTTAGGAGTTTCAGTCGATGTGTGCTTGATTCCTCAGACTAATGAGACCAGTGCTGCCATGAAATGGAACAATTAAAATAATAAATATTAACATTGGTGAGAACTTACTTCTTTACTTGCAGTATTTTAGATGTTAACCTACACAAAATCATTAAAAAAAAAAATCTATGAATTTAAGTACAATTAGTTTTTCTCCTTTACAACAAATGAACAAATCTGAAATCCAGAGAAGATAATTTTTTTTTAAACATCAGCTTGTAAATGACAAAGCCAAGTACACACTCTGGCAACCTAATCCAAGCACTCATACACTTAAGCAGCACATTATGGTTATGAAACATAACTGACCCTCCTGGATCCAAGTGATAGTTCAGTGACTGCTACCTACTCAAAGAATGTCAATCAACACTATCCAATTATCATTTTAATTTAAATTGATGGTGGTGAATCTCTTGCCTTTCTATAAGAAATCAAAAATAATGAATTGTATTTAATATAAGACGGTATTGCAATTTGTTAATTTTTTCTGAATTAATTGAGATGATGACATGATTTAATTCTTCATCCTGTTAATGTGGATTATCTAATTAATTGATTTGCCCATGTTGAGTCATCCTTCTACCCCAGGGATAAATCACTTTTTTTTCTTTATTTATATATGACAGCAGAATGCATTATAATTCTTATCATACATATAAAGCATAATTTTTCATATCTCTGTATACAAAGTATATTCACACTAATTCGTGTCTTCATACCTGTACTTTGGATAATAATGATCATCACATTTCACCATCATTAATTACCCCATACCCCTCCCATTCCCTCCAAACCCTCTGCCCTATCTAGAGGTTGTCTATTCCTCCCAGGCTCCCACTCCTTATCCCATTATGAATCAGCCTCTTATATCAAAGAAAACATTCAGCATTTGTTTTTTGGGGGGATTAGCTAACTTCACTTAGTATTATCTTCTCCAACTCCATCTATTTACCTGAAAATGCCATGATTTTTTTCTCTTTTACTGCTGAGTAGTATTCCATTGTGTATATATGCCACATTTTTTTATCCATTCATCTATTGAAGGCATCTAGGTTGGTTCCACAGTTTAGCTATTGTGAATTGTGCTGCTATAAACACTGATGTGTCTGTATCCCTGTAGTATGCTATTTTTAAGTCCTTTGGGTGTAGACCAAGGTGAAGTATAGCTGGGTCAAATGGTGGTTCCATTCTAAATTTTCCAAGAAATCTCCATACTGCTTTCCATATTGGCTGTACAAATTGGCAGTCCCGCCAGCAGTGTACCTTTTCCCCCACATCCTCGCCAACCATTATTGTTGTTTGCATGCATAATAGATTCCATTCTGACTGGAGTGAGTTGAAATCTTAGAGTGATTTTGATTTGCATTTCTCTAATTGCTAGTGATGATGAACTTTTTTTTCATATATTTATTGAATGATTATATATCATCTTCTGAGAAGTGTCTGTTCAGGTCCTTGGTCCATTTATTGATTGGGTTATTTGTTTTTTAATGCTTAGCTTTTTGAGTTCTTTATATACCCTAGAGATTTGTGCTCTATCTGGTGTGTAAGGGGTAAAGATTTGTTCCCAAGATGTATGCTCTCTATTCACCTCACACATTGTTTCTTCTGCTCAGAAGAAAGTTTTTAGTTTGAGTCTATCCTATTTATTGATTCTTGATTTTAATTCTTGTGCCACAGGAGTCTTATTAAGGAAGTTGGAGCCTAATCCCACATTATAAGAATTAGGGCCTACTTTTTCTTCTGTTAGACACAGGGTCTCTTGTTTTATTCCTCAGTCCTTGATCCATTTTGAGTTGAGTTTTGTGCATGGTAAGAGATGGGGGTTTAATTTTATTTTGTTGCATATGGATTTCCAGTTTTCCCAGCACCATTTGTTGAAGAGGCTATCTTTTCTCCAATGCATATTCTTGGCACCTTTGTCTAATATAAGATAATTGTAGTTTTGTGGGTTAGTCTCTGTGTCCTCTATTCTGTACCATTGCTCTACCAGTCTGTTTTGGTGCCAATACTATGCTGGTTTTGTTACTATTGCTCTGTAGTGTAATTTAAGCTCTGGTATAGGGATGCTACCTGCTTCACTCTTCCTGCTAAGGATTGTTTTAGCTATACTGGGTCTCTTATTTTTCCAAATGAATTTCATGTTTGCTTTTTTCTATTTCTATCAGGAATGTCATTGGGATTTTGATCAGAATTGCATTAAATCTGTATTATTATGGAAGTATGGTCAATTTGTATAGTATAGTATTGGAAGTATGGTCATTTTGATAATATTAATTTTGCCCATCTAAGAGCAAGTAGATCTTTCCATTTTCTAAAGTCTTCTTTGATTTATTTCTTTAGTATTTTTTTAATTTTCATTAAATAGATCTTTCATCTCTTTCATTAAGTTAATTCCCTAGTACTTTATTTTATTTTATTTTATTTTTTGAGGCTACTGAAAATGGGGTGGTTTTCCTCATTTACCTTTCTGAGGATTTATCACTGATATACAGAAATGCTGTTCATTTATGGGTGTTGATTTTATCCTGCTACTTTGCTAAATTCATTTACTAGTTCTAGGAGTTTTCTGGTGAAACTTTCAGGGTCTTCCAGGTGTAGAATCATATCATCAGCAAATAGTGAAAATTTGAGTTTTTTTTTTTCCTATGTGTATCCCTTTATTTTCTTTCATCTCTCTAATTGCTCTGGCCAGTGTTTCAAGAACTATGTTAAATAGAAGTGACGAAAGAGGACATTCATGTCTTTTTCTAGTTATTAGACGAAATGCCTTCAATTTTTCTCCAATTAGAATGATGTAGGCCTGGGGCTTAGCATAGATAGCCTTTATGATATTGAGATATATTCCTGTTATCCCTAGTTTTCTAGTGTTTTGAACATGAAGGGGTGATGTATTTTGTCAAACCCTGGTTGCTTCCACAGTCCCTGTGAATGGTATGATTTTTCCCAACCCTTTACCTTCAGTCTGTGGATGTCTTTTTCTATGAGTTGAGTTTTGTGGGGGCAGCATATTGTTGGGTCTTCTTTTTTTTAATCTAATCTGCTAGTATATGTCTTTTGATAGTGAGTTTAGGCCATTAATATTCAGAGTTATTATTGAGATATGATTTGTATTTCCAGCCATTTTGTTTATTTTTTGGTATTCAACTTGGTTTCTCCTCTAATTATATTTTCCTTTAGTATAATATCTCTCTCTACTAATTTTCATCATTATTTTTCATTTTCTCTTCTTCAAATATTTTGCTGAGGATGTTCTGTAGTGCAGGCTTTCTAGTTGTAAATTCTTTTAACTTTTGTTTTTCATGGAAGGTTTTAATTTCATCATCAAATCTAAAGCTTAGTTTTGCTGGATATAAGATTCTTGGTTGGCATCCATTTTCTTTCAGAGTTTGGTATATGTTGTTTCATGATCTCCTGGCTTTGAGGGCCTGGGTTGAAAAATCTGTTGAGATATGAATTAGTCTCCCCCTATATGTGATCTGATTCCCCTCTCTTGCAGCTTTTAAGATTATATCCTTATTCTGTATGCTAGGCATTTTTGTTATAATGTGCCTTGGTGAAATCTGTTGTAATTTTGTACATTTGGTCTCCTGTAAGCCTCAGGTATTTGGTTTTCCAATTTGTTCTTCATGCTTGAGAAATTTTCTGATATTATCTCATTGAAGAGATTATGCATTCCTTTGAACCTCTGTGCCTTCCTCTATCCCAATAACTCTTAGAGTTGGTCTTTTGATGCTGTCCCATAATTCTTGGATGTTCTATTCATGGTTTCTATCTTCCCTGTGTGATCAACTTCATTTTCCAGGTTGTATATTTTTTCTTCATTATCTGATGTTTTTTCTTCCAAGTGATCTAGTCTGTTGGTTATGCTTTCTATTGAGTTTTTTAATTTTATTTATTGTATCCTTCATTTCAAGGATATCTGACTTTTTTTTTCCAGAGTCTCTATCTCACTCTTGAAGTAATCTTTTGCTACCTATATTTGCTCTCTTATCTCATTGTTGGAGTGATCAATTTTTGCCTGTATTTGCTCATTTAGGTCATTCTTTAATTCACAGATCATTTTAATCATGAACCTTCTGAACTCCTCTGACATTTCATCAACTTTGCTGTCCATGGGTTCTGTTATTATAGTGTCCTGGTTTGTTTGGGGCACTTTCCTCCCTTGTTTTTTTCATGTTATCTATGTGTCTTCCTTTCTTGCAGTGTGGATCTGAGATATTACAGTTTCTTTCCTATATCCTTGTAGTACCTGTGCAGATTGTTTTTACCTCACCTTGATGTTGGGCTTCTAGACCCTGCTGGTTTCCTTCAATAAATACTACTTCAACCTGGATCTGGATCTTGCACAAGTTGGTGTGGGTGGATATCAGCAACCAGGCTTGACCTCCCTCAGTGGTCTGCTGGCCAGAAGGGGAAGTCTTTTGATAGTGGCTAGGCTGTGTTGCTGTGTTGCTCTGTTGTGTCTGCCCTGCTGGGGGAGGGGTGGACCAAGCATGCCTTGTGCCTGGGACCTGCACAGGTTGGTGTGGGTAGATAATAAATCACCTTTTTTTTAAGAGAGAGAGAGAGAGATAGAGATAATTTTTTTAATATTTATTTTTCAGTTTTCGGTGGACACAACATCTTTATTTTATGTGGTGCTGAGGATGGAACCCAGCGCCCCGCACATGCCAGGCGAACACGTTACCACTTGAGCCACATCCCCAGCCCCAATCACCTTTTTATGATTAAAAAAAATCTCTGAACAAACTAATTTCAGAAGGAATGAATCCCAACATAATAAGACAGTGTTTAAAAAGCCTACCACACTAAAATATTCAGTGATGGAAAACTTGATTCTTAATGATCAAATTCAAGACAAATTTTCTCATACCCACCACTTTCATTATATATAAGACTGAAAAAGACAGCTAGAGCAATAATAAAAGAATAAGAAATAAAAGGCATTCAATTGGAAAAAAAGACAAATTATCTGTTTGTAGATGGCATCGTTTCCCATGAAGAAATGCTGAAGAACACACACACAGAAACACATACTCATGCACACAAACATCAAAAAACTGTTAAAACCAAGGAACCAGTAAAGTTGCAAAATACCAAACCAACATACAAAAATCTCTTGCATCTGTACACTAACAAAAAAAAATTAGAAAAGTTTGTAAGAAAATGAATTAATTTATAATAGTGTAACTGAGAATAAAACTCTTAAAATAAACTTAACTAAATGGAGAAATGACTTTCATGCTGAAAACTATAAAACATTGATGAATGACATAAGTAACACAAATAAATAAAAAGATATCATGTTTATAGATTGGGAGATTTAATAACATTAAATATCTCTGTGTGCAAAGTTATCTACACATTCAACACAATCTGTTTCAAGATTTCGAGAAGAATTTTTTACTGAAAAAAAAAAAGTCAAATTGTAATGGAATATCCAAAGACTTTGAATAGTCAATTGGTCCTGAGAAAAAAAGAATAGAGCTGGAGCCATAACACTTGCTGATATTTAAATAGATTACAAAGCTACAATACCTAAAACAATATGTCATTGGTATAAAGACAGGCATGTAAACTAATTGAACAGAATAGAGAGCTCAGTATAATCTCGTGCATGTACAGAGAATTCATCTTTTACAGGGTGCTATGAATTCACAATAGGAAAGGTCAATTTATACAATAAGTAGAATTGCAAAAACTATATATTCACATGCAAAAGAATGAAACTGGAGCCTTATCTTACATTATACATGAACCAAAATAGAAGGAAAGACTAAACATAAGATCTGATACAAGACACACACACACACACACACACACACACAAGACAGTAAAACTTCTAGGAAGAAATAAATTGGAAAGCTTCCTAACATTTGTCTTGACAATGACACAAAAATCTCAGGTGATAAAAACAGAAATAGACAAGTGGGAGCACATCAAATTGAGAAGCTTCTACACTCACAAAGAAAACAACAGAATGAAAAGGCATCCCTGGAATTAAAAAAATATTTATAAACCATAAACTTGATAAGGGATTAATATCCAAAACATTAAGAACTCTGTAGACTTGACAGAAAAAGAACTAATATATTTGGGGGGAAAAAAAACGGGAAAAGGACATAAATTGCTATTTTCCAAAAAAAGACATACAAGTTTACAAGGTTCACAACATCACGAATTATCAGAGGAGTGCAAATTAAAACCACAGTGAGGCATTACACCTGTTATGAGGGCTATTATATGAACAAAAGCAAAACAACAAACCCCAAAACTAAACATAACAAATCTTTGCCAGAGGAGGAGAAATTGAGACTAATGTACATTGTTTATGGGGTTGTAAAATGATACGCCAATTCTGAGAACAGTACAATTTTTCCTCAAAACAATTACAATAGAACTACCATGTGAGAAAGAAATCCAATTTTTAGATATGTATCTAAAAGTACTGAAACCAGGATCTTCTAGAGATTTTTTAATATTTATGCATACTACATCATTATTCACAATATCCAGGATATGAAAGCATTCTTTTAAATACCCATCTATAGATTAGTGGCCAAAGAAAGTGTGTTATATACATATGTTAGGATATTATTCAGCCCTAATTAAGAAAGAATTTTTGCCATATGCCACAATATACATGAATTTGAAAGACATTATACTAAGATAAAATCCAGTCATAGAATGATATTTTTATGGAACTGAAAATAGGGTCACATTTTTCAGGAACTGAAAATAGTCAAACTCAGAAGCAGAAAGTAATGAAAGTTTTCAGGTCTGGGGAGTTGAGGAAATGGGCATTTACTTTTCAATGAGTATAAAGTTTCAATTATGTAGGATGGATAAGTGCTAGATATCTAATATATAACAAAGTGTTTGTAGTTAACAATAATGTATTTTACACTTAAAATTTTGTGAAGAGGGTAGAACTTCATGTGATGTGCTCTTACTAAGTTAAAAACTGAAAACTAAGAATAAAGAGGTAGGAAGAAGTTTTTGGAGATTATAAATATGTTTATTACCTTGAATGTCTTTAATATGGAGATGATTTTATGGATGTATATAAAATGTAAAAATAAATCCGATTTTGTTCCTTACATATGTGCAGTTCCTTAACGTAAACCATATGTCAATAAAGCTGCTAAAATGAATTTAAAAATAAAAAATAAATGAGTTATTTTTCTAAGAGAGTGAATTTGGGTCAGCAGAGAACTGTTACTTATTACGTGACAGATGACTATCAACTTAATAAACAAGCAAACAAAATATGAACAAATGAAGTCATGATAAATTAAAAGCAGGAAGAAAGTAAATTAAATTTTAAAAAACATTCTCAGTATGAGAAGTTGCCATGATTATCATGAAAGTGCCATGTAGGGTTACTCTAATGCTTTTTCTCTAAACAAATAAATAAATCTTTAGAATCCAGTGAGAACAGACATAGAACATACCAGAATCTCTGGGACATTTTGAAGTTTTTCTAAGAGGAAGTATATAGCTATGATTGCCTATATACAAACAACAACAACCTAAACAAACCCAAACCCCAGCAAGATCCCAAATAAACAATCTAAAGATACATTAGGGTCCTAGAAATAAGGTCCTAGAAATATAAGAAAAAAATAATTTTAAAGCTAGTGTAAGTAAGGAAATACTTAAGCTCTGAGATAAAATTAATAAAGTGTAATATAAAAACATACAAAAATGTAATAAAGATTGGGTTCCTTATAAAGATAAAAAAGATTGATAGAACTTTAGGTAAACTTTAAAAAAGGACAGATAAATGGTACAGTTAGAGATGAAGAAGGACATCAGAGAAATCTACAGGCTCATTAATTACTATTAGAAAATTTCTTGGGGCATAAATATTTAGTATTATGACATCCTCTTGTTGGATTCTTCCTTTATAGTTTGAAGGTAAATTCTTTGTCTCTTCTGATTAATGTTGACTTGATATTTGCTTGTTGGATACCAGAGGAGCTACTCTTTCTTGCTTTTGGACCTCATTTCCATGGAATATCATTTTCTGTTCTTTTAATTTTAGTCTATGGAATTTTTTTGCCTCAGTATTGTGCCGCTTACAGGTAACATATAATTGAAATTTTCTCTCCTTTTTCTTTCACTGGTAAGTGCACTGTTTTTTGTTTGTTTGTTTTTACTTTTTAACATTTTATTTTTAAAATTTGTTCTAATTAGTTATATGTGACAGTAGAATGCACTTTGATACATCACACACAATTGGAGCATAATTTCTCATTCTTCTGGTTGCACCTGATATAGAATCCCACTGGTCTTGAAATCATAGATGTACATAGTGTAATAATGTCTGATTCATTCTACTATTCTTCTTACCCACATACCCTCACCCCTCCCTTCACTTTCCTCTATCTAAAGAATTCTGTTCTTAGCAAGCCCCCCTCCCCTTGTTGTGAATTAGCATCAGCATATCAGAGAAAATATGCAGCTTTTGTTCTTTGGGATTGGTTATTTTGCTTAGCATGGTATTCTCCAGCTATATCCATTTACCTGAAACTGCCATAATTTTATTCTTTTCTAAAAATGAGTAATATTCCACTGTGTATATATGCCACATTTTATTTATCCATTCATCTGTTTGAAGGGCACCTAGTTTGGTTACATGGTTTAGCTTTTAAGAGTTGAACAGATATAAACATTGATGTGGCTGTGTCACTGTAATATGCTGAATGTAAGTCCTTTGAGTATAAACCAAGAAGTGGGATAGCTGGGTCAAATGGTGATTCCATTCTAAATTTTCTGAAAAACTCCCATAAATTCCTCATCTGTCCCCTACTACAGTTTTGAGATGGTCCAATAAAGATTACCAATTTGTATTCCCACCAGCAATGTATGAATGTATCTTTAACCCCTCATCCTTGCCAACATTTGTTGTTGCTTGTATTCTTCATAATTGCCATTCTGATTGAAGTGAGATGAAATCATAGTGTTAATTTACATTTCTTTAATTGCAAAAGATGTTGAACATTTTTTTCATATATTTGTTGATTGATTGTATTTTTGTGTGTGTGCGTGGTGTATATGTTAATGTCTGAACCCCTCTTTCTCACCCAGAATGAAACTCAGCTTAAAGTGTACCAAAGAGTTAGGCACTAGAACAGAGACCCTGTGCCTAATAGAAGAAATAGTAGGCCAAATCTTCATCATGTCAGCCTAGGATCCGACTTCCTTAACAAGACTCCTAAAGCACAAAAAGTAAAATCAAGAATTAATAAATGGGAATTATTCAAACAAAAAACTTCTTTTAAGCAAAGGAAATTGCAGGAAGTCACACATGAAATGTGTGTGGACCAGGTTGGCATGAAAGCCATTGACTGGGAAGATCTGATATCTGGAAACTCCAACTGGCACCCCTGCTTGTTTTGTAGTGGCACCCTTCCTCCATAGAAAACTTAATTTTTTTAGAAATCTTCACCATAACTAATCTTAGAATTATGAGCAGAAAAATCTCTACATATGAATTTAATGTAGTTGAACTTCCTATTACCTGTTGCTAAATATTACAATAATTAAATTTGGCCCCATGGTCTTGAAAGAGATCAGCACCTGGAGTGCTGAACACCTCTTTGCTAGGTTTTTCACAAACATTTATGAAATGTCTAGGAATAGTGTGTGCGTGCATGTAGTAATTTGTAAAGGTTTTCAAGGGAACTGTGTCTGAAAATGCAGAATGTGATAAGAAAAACAGATTCTTTTAACTAGGTCTCTGGCCTTGGGCTGGGACTTCATGGATAAGATTACATTTCAAAGATAAAGATAAGAAGTTATTAAATGGGCTCCATGGTACCAGCTGGCAGGGGAATTTAGGAACTTCTACCACCAGATACAATAGGTTTAATATTGAATAGAAAAGGAATTCGGGTACTACCTGGTGTTTTTTATGTAAATTTTAATGGGGAAATTAAAATTGTTGTTCAAGCAAATTCCATTACTCAGCTTTTTCCAAAAGACATCATTGTGTCAATTGTTTACTTGCTTTGTCATTCTGCAAGAAAAGATTTAGCAGCGGGGTCCCCAAGAAGTTCAAATTTCCAGGTCCCCACACAGAGCATACTTTTGGTTCAATTACTTAAGCAAGAGTGTCCTCTATTGGATCTTGAATGTAATTACAAAATTTTCAAGGGAGTTACTATCCAACCATGCCCCCAGCTTCTTTCAACTGCTAGAGTCATGAACCCCTGAACCCTGCTTCCTGGGCCTGAGCCTCAACAGAACAGATGAGAGAGAGAGAGAGAGAGAGAGAGACAAAGAGAGACAATATCTCATAAAGACATAAAACATATTCCTTCTTGCTCCCCAGAAATAAAAAAATAAAAAAAATCAACACTGTCTCTCAATGTTTGAATTACCTGCTACCTTACTATGCATATTACGTTCAAGGAGAGAAGTCACTATGCAACTTCTGGATATTCTACCTCTCTATATTCTCTTTTTAAAAATGCATAAGGATTCAGTGGTGGTTGACTGTTCTTCTTTCTTAATTTGTCATCACAATTGTTCTTTTCCCACATTATGAAAGACAATGCTCTCTTCTCACTCATCCTCAGCCTTGCTCTATTACTATAACACAGGACCCACAGTATGAAATCCTAAGGGTACCAAAGAAACTATTCAAAATACTGATGTCCACAAAGACTTCTTTATTCAAAGTACCAATTTCAGTTCTTTTTTTGAAGCTTAACTTTCTATGCATTTTTTCCTTTAATTTCCAGTATTTTTTCTCATAGAAAAGGAGTCCAAGATTATAAATATATAAAACATAGTTTTATAAGACAGTAACAAGGGTGGTGTACCAAGTTGGAACCAATAGAATATATTGTATTAATATTTTATTGATAATAGACATATTAATAAAATATTTTAATTTTTGTGAAAACTCTATACAAATCTCCCTACTTAAAGCAAAGAGTGATCTCTTCCAAATAATAACCAATTTGCCTTCATTGTTTACACTCTGGTGTAATGATTTTAAGTAAAGTGAGGTGTTACTTTTCAATGAATATTTACTGAACAGTTTCATATCCTTGTGCCTTAAATAATACAATTGGAAAAATTATATTCCATATTCAAATTTCTCTCTAATAATAATCCTTATGGGAATGTTTCTTCATTGTCATAATTTAGAGCCCCCTAAGATAGTCTTGTTTTGGGAACAATATCCCCATCCACCTGATTCAATTTGTTTCATGTTTTTATGGGATAATTTCCCTCCCCATCCCCCACCCCTACTGTCTTTCTCATTTGTTGTGCTGAGGCTCAGGCCCAGGAAGCAAAGTTAAGAGGTTCAGGGCTCTAGCAGCTGAATGAAGATGTGAGGCATGGTTGGGATAGTAGCCATTCTTTATTCAGAGATGGGAATAGCCCCCAGCCAGCCTCCCACCAACTCTCATTTCCTGAGTATTGGCACTTATGTAGTGAGCAGGTGGACTGGCAGCAGTTGTGTTGTTGGAAGTATGGTATAATAGTCAATCAAGTATGCTTGCAATCCGGTCTCTATAATTTCTAAATGGTCATGGGTGTACATAAATAATTTCCCTAAATTTTATTTTTTAAAGAGTAAACTGTTCATAATCATGCTTCTCTTTTCTATTATGATAATTAAATTAAATACATTTTATTAATAATTAGCATGGTGTTTCAGGTATATTAAATGTTCACACATGATAGGTTAATACATCATAATTAGTGATACTTCATAAAGGTTGAATTTTGCTGTTAATCTTCAATTCACTGAGGAAAATACTGTTACACTCATTCTCAAATGGCAACACTATGCAGACATTTTATTTTTTATAATGTTGAACAATCACCTTTAAAAATTAAGTAGAGTTAATATTTAGGTACTTGGATGCCTTTCTCTTAGGGATATAGTCATATGTTGGGAATATGAATACATCCCCAAAGGAATTATTCCTTGAAAGACTTATTTTGATATTTTGGAACATATAGATTATCTATCCAAAACAACTTGCTAGTTTTCAATATCTCCATCTTTGTATTGATATGATTATTTTTATTGTGAGTAACATAATAATATGTTATATCATCATGCTTGGAACAGTAAACCTACTGTTATTAAATAATAAAAATAAAAGAACTACTGGTGTTTTGTAGGTTGTTTTGAATGTTTTTAAATCTTTCCTGTTTTTCCTTAGGGACCCTGTCCCCTTAGACTCCTCACAGAGAAGCATTTATGCCTTTTAAATAATTGGAAACTAGTATTTGCTAATTTCCAGAGAACCATCTCAGTTATAATAATCTTTATGAAGGATTTTGAGGTGGGATTAATTGGAACTATATATTTTCTTATAATTTATCTGGTGTTAAAAAGAAGATTTTATTAGAAATATTTATTATCCATTCCATAGATACTTTTATCTGTTCATATACAGGAGTTAGTGAAGAAAAACTACATTAATAAAATATTAAAATCTTAGTTCTTATTTGAATTAACCTGAGATATTATTTTATGTTAATTTTGCCAACAAAATTAAATATTGGTTTCAATAAGTATATTTGCCTTTCATTGTGGCTACTTGTTGGGGTTTGAGTGTGCAGAGTTTAGCTCCCTCAGGCCTGACATTTTGCAAGAGCTGTGGTTGTGATTTAGGTCAGCTGAGGCAAACCTCAGTTAGGAGGAGGAAAAGTTCTCTTCCCCTTATCGCAAGTCACAAGTTCTGCATGGTTTGGCCAAGAGGAAGAAGCTTCCTGCATACTTATCCTGGGAACAGTACATTCTAAAGAAACAAATGCATCCTCAGGGGATTAGATAATGTCTACAAAGAACTTTAAGAGGGTACTTATCAAATAAACAGGAACGATCTGAATTTAGCTCTGTGTATCCGCTGAGGCACGATATTTGGGCAATGTGGGTAACATGATATTGAAGAATTGCTTGCTTTGTTAGAAGAAGTAGATAAAAGGAACTTGCAAATAAACCTCAGCACGCAGTTGCAATTGCTGCCTTTGCTCTGCATCCCCTGTGTCCTGGTTATTTCACGACCCTTACCCAGGGACCCGACCGCTCTAGACGTTCACAGCTACTCATGTATTATAGAGAAAAAAATATATCAATATATACTGATAAAGGTATGTAAAATAGTGATTTTCTTTTTCAAATATTTAGGAACGACTACACATACAATGTAAATTACTCAGAAATAAGCAACAGTTATTCAAACATGGTATTTTATCACTTCTATTTTTATAAAACATAAATAATTCTTTATTTGCTATATTAATAATCCATGAATGCAAGTAAAGAAGTTTCACTTATGTACTTGCACCTGCATTTCTAATGCTTTGGTGTTCAAACCATACATTGTACTGGAGAACTATGAAGGAAATGGTAATTATTTATTTACTGTCTAGATAAAGAAAATCTCAGAAATTTTAGAAGTCAACTAAACATAACAAAGTTGAAAGATATTTTTTTTCCTAAAGTATGACTTCACATGTTTAATTTTTTTTTAGAGAGAGAGAGAGAGAATTTTTTTAATATTTATTTTTTTTTTAGTTATTGGCAAACACAACCTCTTTGTTTGTATGTGGTGCTGAGGATCGAACCCGGGCTGCACGCATGACAGACGAGCGCGCTACCACTTGAGCCACATCCCCAGCCCAACACGTTTAATTTTAATACATTTTTTTAAATGGAAAAAAATAACGCTTTTGAAAGTTAATTAATAAATGCTAATTGAATAATTTTCTCTTGTTGAAAAAATGTTTCTTTCCTGGTTTTGAAATTACTCTGATATTCCCATTTAACCTTCAGAAATGCTCAATATGTTTTGCAGAAAAAGCAGATATTAGAACACAGGCATAGTAGCAAAGTGAAAAATACCAAATGAGATGAAATCAAAGAAGAAAGTCAAAGATTAGTGTGTGTCTCTCTCTATGATCCACCATTTCCATCACAAGCTTGTAAACTGGAAAATTAATACAAGAGAGAAGAATCAGAGTTTTAAAAAAACTGAAAAAGAAAACAGTTACTAAAAAATGAAAATGATAAATAACATAAAGTTGGCTTCTTGAATTCATATAAGTAATAAGCTAAATTATGTAGAAGGAAAATATTCTATATTCAGCAATAATTTTTTTAAAAAAGTCTTCAGAATAGCAAAGATACTGATTTACAAAATTTGATGGGAGGAAATTTACTTTGAATATTTTAATTTAAAAGAAGAAAACATTTTATATTATAAAATGTTTTTTTCCTATTTCAGTGTTCATGTTCTAAGCTCATTTGTGAATATCATTTTACAAATCAACTGCAAAAATTTGCTCAGGTTAAGAGGACAATGAAGTGTACCATTTTTTAAAAACTGAAAACATGACTTTATACAGTTAGTTTCTGAATTTACTTATAGTTGCTGCTTGCTATTATTAAATAAGTAAGCTTGAAAAAGTTTACATTGTATTTTATCATTCCCTTTGTTAGAAGAGTTACTAATAACTGCATGTTTTAAAAAATACAAGTGCACTGTAATATAATACCTCCCTACAAAATAGATTTGTTTTAAAGTGCTGTTACTTTTTTATAATTTTGCATAAGTTATAGCTATGAATACTATATGTAGGTATTTATAAAATATAGGTTTCTTATAAAAACTTTGTAATTTTGTATCTAAAATATACTGGAATACTTTTATAAGAATATATATCCACTTCAAAATGTGTTAGTATCCAAATGAGTAAATTTATTCAAATAATTGCTTATTTTCAAATATGTTGTGTTCTATGTTTTACTTTTTTTTCCATTTTTATTGGTTAATACTAATTATACAAAATAGTGGGATTTATTATGTTCTATTCATACATGCACATAGCATAATTTGATCAATCTCATTCCTCATTATCTTCCTTAGTAACTTCCTCTCTCTGGTCTCCATTCTATTATTATTATTATTATTATTATTATTATTATTATTACATTATGATTATATGTATGTGCAGGATTTATCATAATAGTTTTCCACTTTAAAACCATACCACAATATTGAGCTTATGCATATTATGAGAGTTTGATAATTTTTTGAGAAAGATAAGTTTTATATTGTTTATTCTAAAAAAGGTTTTCCCTTTTAGGATTTAAAAAATATATTCATATTACTGAACTGTTTTATTGTTGTAATAGTTTGTTTCTTATTGTGCATATTCTAAGAACCAAATCAGATTAGATATTTTATAAATGTTTTTTAAAGAGTTAAAATATATCTTATGTCCCAATCAATTTATTTATTTGAATTTTATAGTATATAATTTTTCTTTAAAATCTTAATTAGTTATAGATTTCAGAATAGCACTGAATTGTAGTGGTGAGCATCAGTTTTGCTGTAGAGTTACTACTTGCTATTATTAAATAAGTAAGCTTGAAAAAGTTTTTAAGTTTTGTTAAAAAAAAATACTTCTAAGACTTAATCAATTCTTAATGCCTTTTTTTCTTGATCTTGCTGTGCTTTAAAAGCTTAATATTGTTTTAATTAAAGAATCTATTTTACAAGATAAAATACAAAAGGACATTCTCTAATTTATTTCTTTAGACCTTTATACTAATGTATACCATAAAATGAAGATAAGTAATTACTAACTTTTGAATTATCATTGTATCATTTAAGCTGAAAATAAACTACCTAGTATGAAATAACATATTTTTCATAGTACTGGCAACATTACAGCTTCTCATATAAAATTAAACCAAAAATGTTTTCAACTATGATTTAATATCGTTTTTTTTCCTGGTACATACAGCTATTAAGAGTATTTAGGCATTCCTACTGGCAAAAATCATTGGGGAGAACAGAGAAATTTTTTTTTGCAACAACCTTAATGTATTTTGACACACAGATGCAAACATGTGAGTACATTCTCTCTCTCTCTGAGACTACCTTTACATATCTCTCTATCTATGTATCAATCAATCATATTGTATTGTGTATGGAATAGTATTGTATATAAAGCATCAAATGTATGTTATCTTGTTTTTGAACTTAATATTATAATTCTAAAGCTTATACATATTTTATATATATTTTCAACATTTTATTTGCAGCAAAATGTTTCATTGAAAATGAACATACTATGTTTTATTTATTCATCATTTGATAGTTTTATCTAGTAGTTTTGCATTTCATCCATGCAAAAGAAGATTTTTGTGTCCCTTTTCTAAGTCTTAATTATTTGGACATTGCTAGCACCCATTATTTTTTTCTGTATTTATTAGAAGTATTTCAATAAAATGAAAAATATTTATTCTTCAATATATTCTATAGTTGATTAATAGGCCAATACAATGTTTAGAATTTATCAAAGATAGAAAATACNTTTTTTTTTGCTTAAAAGCCACTTTCTTTAAAAATCTGAGACAATCAAAAATTTGCATTATTATTAAGAGTTCTTAGAATGGCATATGGGAAACTTTAAAAAAAATAATATACTCTTTTAAAAAATCATGCACAATATGAAGAAATGGTGAATCAGAGGAACCTCCCCAAGAACATAACAACTCCTTGAAACTGAATTAAAATAACAGTGCTCCAAGATATTTAGGTATTAACTCTATGGGGGAAATGATGCCAGACAACTTAGAGAGCTAGAAACCAGAAATAGCAGTTTCTAGAAAAGAAAGAGAATTAATAACATGAACAGATTGCAGCAGTCCTGTGCACATGGTTCAGTGGAGGAAGAGAAGCTATTCTCCAAGGAGCCAAAAGAAATTCTTTCACTGAGTTTAAGACAAATAGGTAGTGGTGTTCAACAAAATCATAATATGAGCAGAAAATAAGGGCAGATATGATGAGCTGAGCTGGTTTGGAGGAAAGTTCCAACACTATTCAGTGAAAATGGGGAAGTGGCGACAGCTTAAAGTCTCCATTTGGACTTCCTGAATAGGAGACTAAAAATCTCTGCAGTTTATTCAAATAAGTTTACTTATTTTGACCTCTGTTATTTATCTTGTACTTGATATACTTGCTTTCTGAATATTCAAGACCAGTCACTTAGGCTTTACTCTTATCAAAGAGCTCTTACCAGTCAGAGCTGAGAACAAACAAATTGCATCACACAGACTCTCTCACTAAGTGAAGTCAACACTTCTCTCTCACTAATAGGTCATCTAGGCATAAAATTAGCAAAGATGCTACTGCCTAAGATGGGTATTACAAATCAATGAACTTAACAGATGTTTATAGAATATTTCATCCCAAAACAGATGCTTACACTTCTTAGGTAGTTATGAAACTTTCTCCAAAATAGACCATATGTTAGGTCACAAAACAAATCTTACAAAATGTAAATAAATAAATATTTAAAAATAAAAAGATATAATCTCTTAGAGCTTATCAGATCATAGTGGTCTGAAAGTAGAAGAGAACAAGAAAAAAATTCTACCGGAACTACATAAACACCTAGAGATTGAGCAGTACAATTTTGAATGATGAATGAACCATAAAAAAAAATCAGGAAAAATATTTTTAAAAACTTCTTAGACTCAGAAGCACGTTACAGGAATAGCAGTGTTCTGAAGAAAAATCCAGGAATTCAGGAGGAAAGCAGCCACTTGGTTCAAAGAAATAAGGAGGGAAATAGAGACAATGTTTAGGCAAGGCCTTGAACTTCCAAATTACAGGTCTATAGAGTCACAAAACAAAAGACTTCAAACTGTGAAACTGTGTATTCTAGCTTACAAACTCATATTGGATCTCCAGGTCTCTCTCACACAATGAAAGTAAGATAATGATCTCAAGACAGTGAAACAGGGAAGGCAAGGCAGTTGAGTTTGTCTTGAAATACCCCTTTGAGTACAAGTGGACTAATCCTACTGGGGAATTCTGAGAACCAGGGTAAAATTCATATTTAATAGTTCTTCTAGGGCTAGGGATATAGCTCAGTTGTTAGGGTGCTTGTGTTTAATCCCCAGCACCAAAAAAATAAAAAAAAATTCTTCTACTCTGGCTTCCTAAGTAGGTAACAAAGTCAACTATTATGGCAAAAAAAAAAAAAAAAAAAAAAACCTGCAAAAACTAAATGAGATAGGTAACTGTGAATGAAGTCAATTTGGAAGCAGACTGAAACCTCATCCTATGCAAGCAAGGAGTCTGGAGGCCTGAGTTAGTTGGATACCCAAACTGATATTTCTGAACAGTGAGGTGTGCTAATTGCATTCTCTTATCACACCATAATAATGCAATTAACTTGTATCACCAGTATGGGCTCTTTGTTAACACACATTTTATTGCAAAGATGTCAATACCCCCAAGACCAGCATGTATTCTCTCTAGCAAGATTTGACATGTAATTGTATTTTTTCATGAATCTTCAACCTCTAGTAACCATACTATTTGAAAAAGAAATGTTTTCAGCATGAGGAGAAAAGAAGGAAAAATGGTTCCATCTAGAAAAATTTAACTGCTTTATATCCTTCCTTCTTCCTCAGCAATTTAACATTTAGTGATTTTATTTCAGAAAGTCTTTGCTTCCCTCTTCACATATACTTGCTTACAACTCTGGTCCAACTTTCTTTCTTCATGAGTTTTTGTTATCAAGGTAATTACCTGGAGAGTTTGAAATCATTTCAGCAGACTCTAAAGAAAATCAGCAGCAAAGTTCGGTACTTGTATGGGTAGAGAATTTCCCATGATTCCAGCAACCTGGATATCAAAAATCTGTTTTGAAACACAGGTGGTAAACAAGCAAAGCCTGCTCTTGTTCCTTCCTATGGACAAACACATCTGCATACAAATTACACCCAGAATTGAATCACCAATAGAAGTTGCCACAATGATTAAAGAGCAAGAAGATAAAGGTGCCATGCAGATTGCTATTCGAATGTTCTTTCACTAAATAAATCAATAAATTCTTAGAATCAAATGTGAATAGATATAGAACATAACAGAGTCTCTGAGACATTTCAAAATTGTTTGAAGAGAAAAGTTTATAACTGTGAGTGCCTATGTAAAATAAAAACAACAACATAAACAAACCCAAAACTCAGAAAGATCCCAAATAAACAATCTCATGATGCATCTCAAGCTCCTAGTAATACAAAAACAAACGAATTATAAAACTAATGAAGTAAGGAAATAATTAAGGTCCGAGATAAAATTAATGAAATAGAAAATTTTAAAAGTATAAGAAAATTTAATAAATACTTGGTTCTTTAAAGATAAACAATATTGATAGAACCTTAGACTAACTAAAAAAAGGAGAGATGAGATAAAATGAGAGATGAGAAAAGACATACAATTATAGATGAAAAAGTACAAATCACCACATACATCAGTGGAATCCAGAGTCTCTTTAGTTACTATTTGAAAACTTCTGGGAAATATTTAATATTATGATATCTTTTTGTTGAATTGCTCTGTTTACTTTGTGAAGGGAACTTCTTTGTCTCTTCTGATTAATTTTGGCTTGAAATCTGCTTTGCTGAATATGAGAGCAGCTACTCCTGCTTGTTTTCAGGCTCCATTTCCATGGAATATAATTTTCTGGCCTTTTACTTTCAGCCTGTGGAAGGCTTTGCCTCAGAAGTGTGTCTTTTGTACACAGCATATAGTTGGGGTTTCTTTCCTTTTTCTTTCAGTGACAAGCACACTGTAAATAGCTGCAAACTCTAACCTCTTTAATTTTTGAGTACTTTATGCATTGTTCCCTTGATCTTAATTGCAATTTATATTATCATTTCTATTTCCTTATTTATTCCTATTTTGCTCATGGTATATCATTGATAATTAAATATATATATATATNGTATAAGAGACAGTATATATATTTATATATTGTGTGTGTGTGTTTATTTAACTAGTTTTCCTATTTGTGGGAACTTAAAATTTGGTGTTCCAATTAACGTTCATGCATATATTCTGAATTAGTAATTCACAATAAGTGATTTAATGTTTATATTGCTTTAAATTAAGTATATATCTTTTAAGTGGTGTTGGTCTGCTATATAAGAAAATAGCAACTAAATCTTTCCAATTATTGTGAAGATATCTTCAATTCTGATGAATCATAAACTCCTGTTGATATAATCTTTCCCAATATTGTAATAAGCTTGGAATGCATTATTTGGTTTAATATATTTTAGCATTTCTCTGCAAAATTTTAGGATTCTATCTTTTTAATTTTCATTGTTGCATTTATGCTATTCATTTTATAATTCGTATTACAGTAAGAAAGTAGCTAGCACTATTGTCATATAATTTAACTCATAGATAAATTACACAATTTAAAATATTATTTTCTTTCCTTCCCTGGAGCAATATTATTTTCTCAATTTCCCTAACTCAGAAGTGGATAAAAACTTAATTTCTTGGAAATTATATTTTTTTTTAGTTTCCCATTGAAGGAAAACGCAATGCATGAATTTGATTTGAAGTAACAAAGAGTTTAATAAAGGGGAGATCAGGATGAAATGTTAAATGTCAATGAGAATGCTAATTGGACTAAAATGTAGACAGAAAACAATGGAGTAAGTTAGAATCAGCAATAAAACAGTCACAGAATGTTTTATTTTCCTTTGATACATCAAAACTTCTACTTCTTTGAGAGAAACACAATCTTCTTTATGGCGTCATTGAAAGCAAGTTTCACTTGTTTGTTCCTCAAGGTGTAAATGAAAGGGTTCAGCAAGGGCGCTACAGAAGTGGTGAGAACTGAAACTCCTTTATTTATGGCCACCTCCTCCTTTGCTGAAGGCTTGACATAGATGAAGATGCAGCTGCCATAGGTGATGGAAACCACAATCATGTGGGATGAGCAGGTGGAAAAGGCCTTTTTCCTTTGCTGAACAGAGGGGAATCTCAGAATGGTCCTGATGATGTACGTGTAAGACAGAACCACACAGACTAGGGTAATAATGAGGGCAAACACAGCCACAATGATAACCATCTGTTCTATTATCCATGTGTCTGAGCACGAGATCTTTAGGAGGGGACTTGCATCACAGCTGAAATGATCAATGGCATTAGAATCACAGAATTCAAGCTGCAGACCTACACTTAGGGGTGGGACAATAATCATCAAGCCAGCTACCCAACACAAGAAGACTAATAAGGTGCACACTCTGTTGTTCATGATGGTCATATAATGAAGAGGTTTACAGATGGCCACATAGCGATCATAGGACATGGCTGCCAGGAGAAAAAATTCTGTTGCTCCAAAGAGAAAAACAAAAAATATTTGAGTTGCACAAGCATTGTAGGAAACAGTATTGTCTCCAGTTGATAAACTGTACAGGAATCGAGGAATACAGACAGTAGTAAATGAAACTTCTAGGAAGGAAAAGTTTCTGAGGAAGAAGTACATAGGTGTCTTCAGATGGGGATCCACCAGTGTGAGGGTGATAATAGTCAGGTTCCCTGTTACACTCAACATGTAGGTGAGCAACAGAAAGATAAAAAGCACAATTTGCAGTTTTGGGTCATCCGTCAGTCCCAGCAGGATGAAAGTGGTTACTGCTGTGTGGTTCCTCATCATAGAACTTTGATATTTACCTAATCCTTGAGTAAAAGTCAAGATTTTTGAAAGAAAAACATATTCAAATTCTACAACAAAAAGGTGTGCATATAGAAGATCAGCAAATTAGACTATGTTTATCTTCTCTTTTTACATCGTAATCAATATTTGTACTATTCCAGTAGCCTTACTGAATTTTATGTCTACAAGTAGTGGAGATTTCCTTAAGGAATCATGTTATTGTAAAATAATCCAATGGTTTCTTTGATCTTTTGTTGCCCTCAGAATTTACAAATGTAGTTGATTTATCACATACGAATCATTATGTGGATTGGATTTCCATTTCTGTGAAATCTCAAGATTATTAGATTGTTAGAGTGGATAGAAAATGTACTCTAAAAATCAGAAATTTGTTCTTTTTATGTTATATCCTTTGTGGCCACAAAAAAGTGTCTAATACATAACACGTGTTCACTAATTTTTGAAGAAATGATTTAATGTACCTTTATATAATTGTATTTCAATGTTTAAAAAAGTAGAGAATGTTTCAGATAACACTCATAGCTAAAAGGCTTTTACTGCAATGTCTGGAAGAGAAGAATTGCTGTGAAATCCTGATTGTAACCAAGGTAGTTTTTTTATGTTTTCTTCTTTGTTTAATTTACTTTCCTATCTGTATCCCAAAACCATTTCTGTCACACGGACACTCGGTGATATACATTTTTGTCACACGGTGATATAACCAAATGTAATTAGTGATAAAGCCTTTTCATCTTTGTAATATTAATTCTACTCATCTCTGCATATCTGTATTAGAATTTTTATTTAGCCATCCAGTTTTCTGTATTTTTCATAAGCAAATTCAGTGGTAGTGTTTCTAGAGGAAAAATGCTTGTCATAGATATAAATAAATAAACCTACCTTTTGTAAGGGAAAAATAATGTCATAACAATTCTATGGCCCAGAACAGTCACAGTCTGAAAAACTGTTATTCCACTTTTTTTTTTTGCCTGGCCAGGTTTTCTTCTCTTTTCTCCATTCTTCTAGTCTATTGATTCACCTAAAATATTATTAAATTATAAATTTCTTAGGATCCAACAGTTTTGAGGTAAGGAACACAATAGCAGTGAATTTTTCTTTTGCAGTGAACAGAAACCAGGTACATGATGAAGACAAGGCTGAGTGAGGAGGAAAATTCAAGTTTTTTGTTTGTTTTTGTTTGTTTTTAACTTCTCTTTGCTGGTGATTTTGCTATCCCCGAGGAGGTGTGCTCATGGCTTACAATCTTTGTTACACTGGAAATCTTGGGTGTTTGGAGTCTACAGTTAAAAAAAAAAAGTTGAATATTCAACTTTCAAACAGCTCATATTAAGTTGTGAAATACAATCAGATGTTACTTTATATCTCTTATGTTATCTATTAACAGCAGCAAATATGTGTTTTGATAAGGATGTGGAGAGATTGAAGTCTGTGCACCTTTTGATGGGAATGTAACCTGGTATAGTTACTGTAGAAAACATTATGAAGTTTCCTCAGAAAACTAGCAATAGACTGGCTATATAATCTAGCAATCCCACTTTTTGTCATGCTTCCAAAAGAATAAATAACAGTATCCCAAAGAAAAATCTGCATTCCTGTGTTCATTGTAGAAAAAAAATAGCAAAGCTTTGGAAACAACCCAGATGTCAAAATGGATAAAAAGAAAATGTGGTGCACACGATCATACACACACACACACACACACACACACAATGGAATATTATTTAACTATAAAAAGAAAGAAGCCCTGCAATATGGAACAACATGAATGTCCTGAAAGATATTATCAAAGTGAAATGGGTTACAGAAGGGCAAATGTTCCGTGATTCCACTTCCATGAAGTATTTAACATAGTCAGATTCAAACAAACAGTGATTCAGAAGGGTGGTTGCCAGGATCAAAGGAAAAGGAAATGGAGAGTTATTCTGTGGCTATGAAATTTCAGTATGGAAGATAAGTAATTCCAGGGATCTGCTGTGCAAATGGTGCTATTATTAGCACTGCTATTTTGGGCACTGAAAAAAATTTACGAGGGTATATGTCCTGTTAAGTGTTTTTACCAAAACAAAGAAATAAACAACAACAGTTATAAACAAACAAATGAAACCAAAACCTAAAAGGGAAACAAGGATAACTACAAATTACTAGATGGGTACTTAAACATGCCCTGACCAAGTCATTAGTCTTGTCAAAAATCTGGTGAATAATTTAAAAACATGTTTCTTACAATTTTCCATAATAAAATGTTAAAGCAAAGCTTAAAAATTTACAGGAAAATACAGCAACAGATATTTATTTCCCTGATCTCTCAAAAGGTAAAGCAGTTCTCACGTCTACCTTACATTACTTACTCTTGATAAATTTTCATAATTTTGGCTGGAAGCTCCTTAGTGGGTTTAACTGTGTTGTGTTAAGGAAGATGTGACTTGTCCAGGGCTAGCACCATCATCTAAATTTGCTCTGCACACATATTTTGGAGAGTCTTGAATTTTCCTAGTTTCCAAGTTTCACGTAGTTATGTTATATCTTTAGAAACTCTTACTTTGAATATTGGAAACATTTTCTTCGCTCTCCATCATTCTGATAAGAAAATCTGAGAGAGAGAAGAAAAAAAGAATTTTCTTTGGGTTGCAAAGAGTGATGCTCTGATCTTTCTGAGCAGACAGTTAATATTTTCACTCCCTGATATTTATGTTTTCTGCTCTATCTCTGCAAGGCACACTGGGATTACCTGAATTAATAGTCAAGTATCCTTAGTGCCCAGGTTCAGACATCACTTACTGAGCCCTCTGTGTAATTATCCTTGGCAAAGCAACTAGAATAGGCAGCAGCAGAGACACTTTCCTTTGAGACAGTAAGATAGCAAACAAGAATCAGCTAAGGGGTAGGTGCTCATCTTAATGAAAGAGAAGAAAAGCCCAAGTCACATTCAACTCCCCATTCACTCCATTAGAATGTGTAAGGATATAATTCTGTCTGTTAATAAAATATTTTACTGAATCCTCCCTGATAAAATGTTTGGTAGCATATCTACTACATGTGAAAATTTTAATTAACAAAGATTATCATGTATACAAAGTTATTATAATATCCATCATTCTGTTAATCTGAATTTACATTTGAAAACAGGAGAACATATATAAGATGGACATTATTTGTTCTGTATGAAAACAATGCATCTTCTTATTGGTTTGTGTTTGGAGACTTCCAGCTTCTGTCTTTTAGTTATTTATAAAATACAAAATAAGTTATGAATTACAGTTGACCCTGTTCTAGAGAATATTATCGCTATTGTACAATGCAATCAACTTTTTTTAAACATCCATTAATGAGAAAGAATAGATAATATTTGTCTACATGGGATTTATTTTACTATCCATATTGTTCTCTAGTTATATCCATTTTTTGGCACTTGATATTATTTTTATAGCTGAAGAATCTCTCGTGATTTCTAATTCAGACAATTAGCTATTAGTTCACAGAAACACTAAGGATTTTTGTAAGTTGATTTTTGTATCATGCTACTTTGCTGAATTAATTTTAGTTAGCTAAATAGCTTTTTAGTGGAGTTTGGGGGATTTTCTGTACATAAGAACATATTGCCTTACAAACAATGACAATATGATTTCCTCTTTACCAATTAAGATGCCCTTTATTTCTTTTTTTTGCCTGATTGTTCTTGCTAGAATGAAAGTGGTGGAAATAGCATTATTATTCCAGATGTTAGAGAGAAAGCTTCCAGCTTTTCTCCATTCAGCATGGTTGCAACTGTTGACTTACCATTTATACACTTTATTGAGATACTTAAAGTGTTCTGTTTTTATCATGAAGGGATTGCAAGTTTGTATCAAATGCCTCTTATACATCTACTCAGGTGATTATATATTTCTGTCCTTCATTTTGTTGATGCTGTATATCTTGTTTATTGATTTGCATATTTTGAACCATCCTTGCATCCCTGGCATGAGTCCCACTTAATCATGGTGCATAATCTTTTTAATATGTCATTTGGTTCAGTTCAGTTTGCTAGTTGTTTTTGAGAATTTTTGCATTTACATTCATTGAGGATATTGGCCTGTAGCTTTGTTTTTTTGTTAAGTCCTTGTCTAGTTCTGGTATCAGGGAAATTAATGCTAGCCTGATAGAAGAAATTTGGAAAAATTCCTCCTCTTCAATTTTACTGAACCACTTAAAAATGAAAATAACATATGTTACATATTTGATAGAACTTCATAGTGAAGCCATCTAGTCCTGGGTTTTTCTTTGAAGGGAGATTTTGTTTACTGATTGAACCTCATTATTCACCATTGGCTGTTCAGTTTTTCTATTTCTTCATGATTAAATCTTGGTAAGGTGTACATTTCCAGGTATTTGTTTTCCTTTCTTCTAGCTTATCAAGTTTTGGTATAAGTTGTTCATAATAATATCTAAGGTTTCACTGTATTTCTTCAGTGCCAATTTTAATAATTTAATTTTCATCTCTGATTTAGTTTGTTTGAATATTCTCTGTCTTTTCAATAGTCTTGCTAGGGAATTGTCACTTTTCTTTATTTTTTTGAAGGAGCAGCTCTTCATTTAACTTTTTTTGGTGTTTTTTTTTAATTTTATATTCCACTCATTTTGTCTTAGATCATTATTTCTTTCCTTTTACTAATTTTGAATTTTGTTTGTTCTTTTTCTACTGATTTGAGATGCAAAGATATATTCTCTATTTAAGGTCTTTACTTTTTTGGTGCACGTGTGACTGCTGTGAACATTCTTCATAGTACTGCTTCTGTTGTATAACATTGGTTTTGGTATGCTGTGTTTCCAATTTCAATTGTTTCAAGAATTTTTTAAACTTTATTTACTATTGGTTATTCAAAACTGAGTTTGTTTAATTTCCCTGGATTTATATAATTTCCAAAGTTTTTTTATTGATTTATAGTTTTATTATGTCATGCTATGTTTGGAAAAGTTAAATGAATATGATCTCGAGTTTTAAAATATTTATTGAGATTTGTCTTGTAGCCTATCATATGATCTATTTTGAAAATTATTCCATGGTTTTAGAAGAACATGCATTCTTCATTTGTTGGATGGAAGGTCTGTAGATGTCAACAGACAATTAATTCTGCTGTTTCTTTGTTGATTTTCTGCCTGAACAATTCTGTGCATTCCTGAAAGTGGGGTGTACAAGTCCCATACTATTATTGGTTTGGAGTTGATTTCTCCCTTTACATCTATTAATATTTATTTTATATATTTGTATGCTCAAATATTGGAAGCATATATAACTATTATTTCCTTTTGCAGAATTGACCCTTCATCACTATTTAATTACTTCCTTGTATCATTTTTTAGAATTTATTTTTTATTTCCTTTTTTGGTCTTGGTTGTGCTGGGGATTAACCTCAGGGCCTCACACATTCTAGGAAAGCACTTTAGCACTGAGCTACACCTCTGACCCTATAGATTTTTATTTAAGGTATGGTTTCATGATGTAACTGTGGATTCCCCGACTTTATTTTAGATTCTATTTTCATGGAACATCTTATTACATACCCTCACTTCTAGTCTCTGTGAGTCTTAAAGGTGAATTGTGCTTCTTGTCAGAAATGTATAGTTGGTTCTTTTCTTTTTTGTTGTTGTCATTTAACTACTTCACTTCTTTTATTAGAGAATTTAACATGCTTACATTTAAATAAATTATCAATAGGGAAAGAGTTTTTTCCTCATTTTTTTTTAATTTATATATGACAGCGGAATGCATTACAATTCCTACTACACATCTAGAGCACAATTTTTTATACACAGTATATTCACAACAATTCATGTCTTCATACCTGTACTTTGGATAATAATGATCATCACATTCCACCATCATTAATAACCCCATGCCCCCTCCCTTCCCCCACAACCCCTCTGCCCTATCTAGATTTTGTCTATACCTCCCATGCTCCCACTCCTTATCCAATTATGAATCAGCCTCTTATATCAAAGAATACATTCAGCGTTTTTTTTTTTTTCGGGGGGGGGGGATTGGCTAATTTCACTTAGCATTATCTTCTCTATCAATTTACCTGCAAATAAAATGATTTTATTCTCTTTTTTGCTGAGTAATACTCCATTTTGAATATATGCCACATTTTTATTATCCATTCATCTATTGAAGGGCATCTAGGTTGGTTCCACAGTTTAGCTATTGTAAATTAAGCTGCTATGAATATTGATATGGCTGTGTCCTGTAGTATGCTATTTTTAAGTCCTTTGGTTATAGTCCGAGGAGAGGGATAGCTGGGTCAAATGGCAGTTTTATTCCCAATTTTCCAATTGATCTCCATATTGCTTTCCATATTTACTGCACCAATTTTCAGTCCCATCAGTAGTGTATGAGTGTACCTTTTCCCCAAAATCCTCGCCAATACTTATTGTTGTTTGTAAGCATAATAGTTGCCATTCTGACTGGAGTGAGATGATACCTTAGAATGGTTTTGATTTGCATTTCTCTAATTGCTAGAAATGATGAACATTTTTTCATATATTTGTTGGTTGATTGAATATCCTCTTCTGAGAATTGTCTCTTCAGGTCCTTGTCCCATTTATTGATTGGGTTACTTGGTTTTTTGCTGTTTAGCTTTTTGAGTTCTTTATATACCCTAGAGATTAGTACTCTGATGTGTGAGGGGGAAAGATTTGCTTCCAAGATGTAGTCTCTCTATTCACCTCGCAGATTGTTTCTTTTGCTGAGAAGAAATTTTTAGTTTGAGTCCATCCATTTATTGATTCTTGGTTTTAATTCTTGTGCTGTAGGAATCCTATTAAGGAAGTTAGGGCCTAATCCCACATGATGGAGATTAGAGCCTACTTTTTCTTCTACTAGACACAGGGTCTCTGGTTGTATTCCTAAGTCCTTGATCCATTTTGAGTTGAGTTTTGTGAATGGTGAGAGGGGTTTAATTTCATTTTGTTGCATATGGATTTCCAGTTTCCCCAGCACCCTTTGTTGAAGAGGCTATCTTTTCTCCAATTCATGTTCTCGGCACCTTTGTCTAATATAAGATAATTGTAGTTTTGTGGGTTGGTCTCTGTGTCCTCTATTCTATACTGTTGGTCTACTAGTCCGTTTTGGTGCCAATGCCATGCTGTTTTTGTTACTATTGCTCTGTAGTATAGATTAAGATCTGGTATAGTGATGCCACCTGCTTCACTCTTACTGATAAGAATTGCTTTATCTCTTCTGGATCTCTTATTTTTCCAGATGAAGTTTATAATTGCTTTTTCTATTAGTATGAGGAATGCCATTGGAATTTTGATCGGAATTGCATTAAATCTGTATAGTGCTTTTGGAAGTATGGTCATTTTGATAATATTAATTCTGCCTATCCAAAAACAAGGTAAATCTTTCCATCTTTAAAGGACTACTTTAATTTCTTTATTTAGGGTTCTGTAATTTGTATTGTATAGCTCTTTTTCACCTCTTTTGTCAGGTTGATTCCCAAGTATTTTCTTTTTATAGGCTATTGAAAAATCTTTTTTCCCTACTTTCCCTTTCTGAGGATTTGTCACTGATATACATAAATGCCTTTGATTTATGGGTGTTGATTTTATATCTTGCTACTTTGATGAATTCATTTACTAGTTCTAGGAGTGTTCTGGTGTAACTTTTAGGTTCTTCCAGGTATAGAATCATATCATCAGCAAATAATGCCAATTTGAGTTCTTCTTTTCCTATGTGTATCTCTTTAATTTCTTTCATCTGTCTATTTGCTCTAACCAGTGTTTTTTAAGAGCTATGTTAAATAAAAGTGGTGAAAGAGAGAACCCCTATCTTGCTCCAGTGTTTAGAGGGAATGCCTTCAATTTTTCTCCATTTAGAATGATGTTGGCCTGGGGCTTAGCATAGATAGCTTTTATGATGTTGAGATATGTTCCTGTCATTCCTACTTTTTCTAGTGTTTTGAACATAAAGAGGTACTGTATTTTCTCAAATGCTTTTTCTAAATCTATTGAGATGATCCTATATATGATTTTTATCTTTGAGTCTATTGATATGATGAATTACATTTATGAATTACATCCTGTATGTTAAATCAATCTTGCATCCCTGGGTTGAATCCCACCTGACCATGAGGCACGATCTTTTTGATATGTTTTTGTATTTGATTTTCCAGAATTTTATAGAGAATTTTTGCATCTATGTTCATTAGAGATATTGGTCTGAAGTTTTCTTTCTTTTTTCTTTTTTGATATGTCTATGCCTGGTTTTGGCATCAGAGTGATATTGGCCTCATAGAATGAATTTGGAAGTGCTGCTTCTTTTTCTATTTCCTGAAATAAATTGGAGAGTATTGCTATTAGTTCTTCTTTAAAGGTCTTGTAGAACTCAGCTGTGTAACTGTCCAGTCCTGGGCTTTTCTTGGTTAGTAGATTTTGATGGTGTCTGCTGTTTCATTATTTTAAATCGATCTGTTTAAATTGTGTATATTATCCTGATTCAATTTGGGCAAATTATATGACTCTAGAAATTTGTCGATGCCTTTGATATCTTCTATTTTATTGAAGTACAAGTTTTCAAAATAATTTCTAATAATCTTCTGTATTTCTGTAGTGTCTGTTGTGATATTTCCTTTTTAATCATGTTTGTTAGTGATTTGAGTTTTCTCTCTCCTTCTCTTCATTAGCATGGCTAAGGGTCTGTCAATTTTATTTATTATTTCTAAGAAGCAACTTTTTGTTTTGTAAATTTTTTCAATTGTTTCTTTTGTTTCAATTTCATTGATTTCCACTCTGCTTTTAATTTTTTCTTGTCTTCTGCTTCTTTTAGTGTTGATTTGTTCTTCTTTTCCTAGGGCTTTGAGATGTAGTGTTAAGTCATTTATTTGTTGACTTTTTCTTTTTTTAAGGAATGAACTCCATGCAGTGAACTTTCCTCTTAGAACTGCTTTCATAGTGCCCCGGGGATTTTGATCTGTTGTATCTGTGTTCTCATTCACCTCTAAATTTTTTTAACATCTTTCTTGATGTCTTCTGTAACCAATTGTTCATTCAGTAGCATAATATTTAGTCTCCAGGTGTTGGAGTGGATTTTATTTCTTATTTTATGATTGATTTCTAATTTCATGCCATTATGATCTGATAGAATGCAGGGCAGTATCTCTACTTTTTTGTATTTCCTAAGAGTTGCTTTGTGGCATAGGATATGGTCTATTTTAGAGAAGGATCTGTGTGTTGCTGAGAAGAGAGTATATTATCTCATTGAAGGATGAAATATTCTCTATGTGTCAGTTAAGTCTAAATTATTGATTATATTATTGAGTTCCATCTTTTCTTTGTTCAGCATTTGTTTGGAAGATCTATCTAGTAATGAAAGAAGCATGTTAAAGTCACCCAAAATTATTGTGTTGTGGGCTATTTGACTCTTGATCTTGAGAGAGTTTGTTTATTGAACATAGCTGCTCATTGTTTGGGGCATATATATTTATAATTGCTAAGTCCTGTTGGTATATGGTTCCCTTTAGCAGTATGTTGTGTCCTTCTTTATCCTTTTTGATTGCCTTTAGTCTAAAGTCTACTTTATTTGATATGAGCATGGAAATCCCTGCTTGCTTCCACAGCCCATGTGATTGGTATGATTTTTCCCAACACTTCACCTTCAGTCTGTAAATGTCTTTTTCTATGAGATGAGTCTCTTGGAGGCAGCATATTGTTGAGTCTTTTTTTAAAATCCAGTTTTCTAGTCTGTGTCTTTTGATTGGTGAGTTTAGGCCATTAACAGTTATGGTTATTATTGAGACATGATATGTAGTCCCAACCATTTTTGTTTATTTTTGATATTTAACATGACGTAGTTTCTCCTCTGATCAGATTTTCCTTTAGTGTAATCCCTCCCTCTCCTGATTTTCATCATTGTACTTCATTTCCTCTTCTTGGAATATTTTGCTGAGGCTGTTCTGTAGTGCAGGCTTTCTAGTTGCAAATTATTTTGACTTTTGTTTATCATGGAAGGTTTTTATTTCATCATCAAATTTAAAACTTCATTTTACTGGATATAAGATTCTTGGTTGGCATCCATTTTCTTTCAGAGCTTGGTATATGTTGTTCCATGATCTCCTGGCTTTGAGGGTCTAGGTTGAAAAATCTGCAGAGATTCAATGTAGTCTCCCCCTATATGTGATCTGATTATGCTCTGTTGCAGCATTTAAGATTCTATCCTTATTCTGAATGCTAGACATTTTCACTATAATATGTTTTGCTGTAGATCTGTTGTAATTTTGTTCATTTGGTGTCCTATAAGCCTCTTGCATTTGGTTTTCCAATTCATTCTTCATGCTTGGGAATTTTTCTGATATTATGAGATTGTGCATTGCTTTGATTTGAAACTCTGTGCCTTTCTCTATCCCAATAACTCTTATATTTGTTCTTTTGATGCTGTCCCATAATTCTTGGATTTTCTGTTCATGGTGTCTAACTATCTTCACTTTGTGATCCACTATATTTTCCATATTATATGCTATTTCTTCACTTTCTGACATTCTTTCTTCCAAGTGAGCTAGTCTGTTTGTTATGCTTTCTATTGAGTTTTTTTATTTCATTTATTTTTCATTTCAAGGATTTCCAGGGTTTTTTTTTCCAGAATCTCTCTCTCTCTCGAAGTAATCTTTTGCTGCCTATATTTGCTCTCTTATCTCATTGTTGAAGTGATCAATCTTTGTTTGTATTTGCTAATTTAGGTCATTCTTTAATTCACAGATCATTTTATTTATGAACCTTCTGAGCACCTTCTCTGACAATTCATCAACTTTGCTGTCCATAGGTTCTGTTATTATAGTGTCCTGGTTTGTTTGGGGCACTTTCCTCCCTTGTTTTTTTCATGTTGTCTATGTGTCTTCCTTTTTTTGCAGTGTAGGTCTGAGATATTACAGTTTCTTCCCTATATTTTTATAGTACCCATGCAGATTGTCTGTACATTACCTTGATGTTGGGCTTCCAGACCATGCTGGTGTCCCTCAATGAATGCTACTGCATCCTGAGTCTGGGTCCTGCTTAAGTTGGAGTGGGTGGATCTGGGCCACTGGGCTTGACCTACTGCGGTAGTCTGCTGGTGGGAAAGGGTGGTCCTGAGCCTTGGCTAGGCTCTAGTGAGTGAGTGTCTGTCCCACCAGGGGAGGGGCGAACTGGGTCTACTGAGAGCCTGGATCCTGGGTGGGCTGGTGTGGGCACTCTGGCCTGGATCTCATCTCCCGCGATAGTCCACTGGTCAGAAGGGGTGGTACTGCACCAGAGACTAGGCTCTGGCAAGTGTCTGCCCTGCCTGGGAAGGGGTGTACCAGGCTTGTTGTGTGCCTTGGCCCTGCAGAGGTCTCAATATGCAAATACTTACTACAGCCATTTTGCAACTTCTTTTCTGGTTTTAATGTAGTTCCTTCCTATCCTTTCCACTTTCTTAGTCTCCTTTTCTGATTAAGTGATTTACTTCATTTGTGACAGTGTTTTGATTTCTTGCTTATTATTTTTTGTTTACAGATTTTTTTTGTTTTTCCTCTGAGGGTACAAAGACATCTTTGAGCAAAACAAGTTATTTAAAAATGATTACAATGTAGCATGATTATAAAGCTAAGAAAAAAAGAAACTATAACAATAAAAACACTACATTAGTACTCCACTCCTCCCCATATTTTGAATTTTTAATATCCTACCTCACATCTTTCATGTAAACATATAATGTACTTATTAGGCTTGTTTTGTTCATCATCTTCATGCACACTACCTTACAACATTAAGGCATTGTGAATTTGTCTGTGTGGTTACTCTCACTATTGAGTTTTAAATCTCCCCATTTTTCCTTCTTACACTTCAACGTCACTTTCTTTCATTTTAAAGAATTCCCTCTAGCATTTCTTGGTATTCAGTTCTGGTGGTGACTAATTCTCCCAGCATTTAGCTAAGCACACCTTTTCCTCTTTTTCATTTCAAAGAATAGCTTTGATTGGTACAGTAATTTTTGTTGATAATTTATTTTCCCTTCACTGTTTTAAAAATCTCATGCCACTCTCTCCAATCCATAATATTTCTACTAAAAAGTCTGTTGTCAGGTGAATTGAGACACACTTATGTGTTGTTTTTTTTCTCCTGCCACCTTAAGAATCTTCTTTTCTCTTTATCTTTCACATTTGATAACTTCATTTAAGTTTATCTTGGAATAGACTTGGTCAAGCTAAGTCTGTCTGGTGATCATTAAGTTTCCTATATATGGATATTTGTCCCTTATTGGTTTGTGTATTCCGTTATTGCCTTTATCGCTTCTAATAAGCTATCAACTGATTCTTTTAAATTCATCCATGAGGGCTGGGGCTGGGGTTCAGTGATAGAGCACTCACCAGGCACATGTGAGGCACTGACTTCAATTCCCAGCATCACATAAAAATATATTAAATAAGGTATTGTGATTTCCTGTTGTTGGTATAGGAGCAAAATTCTATGAGTTGGACCTATGTCCCCCTGTAGCCATTCTTACGTGAGATCTTGTCATTGCTTTGGGATTTTTGTTTCCTGAATTCTTTGTGTTGAAGTATTGCTGAAGTTTGAACATGGTTATGTTGTGTGTGTATCAAGGTTCACTGTCTCTTTACTGGGTTGAAGTGTGCCTCAGCAACAGAGTGTCCGTAATGTGAGCTTATCATCGAACTGAATTCTCAGTCCCTTATAAAAAGGGAAGATAAACTATAGTAACAATAGCAGTGAACAAAATATGGCATTACAGCAAATACTACTTGCATATCATGACCTTTATTACACTAATAACTACAAAAACAGGAATGGCAGAGTCAGAAATTAACACCAGGTCGAACAACAAAGAGTTGTGAACAAGATAGTGCATTAATATAAACATCAATTGTCAACAACATCCACAATACTAATAACAAAAAAAACAAGAAAGGTGGGTAAGAAATTATATAAACTAAATAAACAGTTGGTGAAAGTACAGTTAGTTAGGAGAAAAGAAAATAGGGAAAGAAGGCAAAGAAAGTTTAGAATATTCAAAATGAGAAATTGAAAAAGCAGGAGAGGGGAAGCTACTGAAGCCCATAGAGTAAAGAAAAAAATAAAATAATAAAAAAATACATTTATATGTAATACACAGAGAGAGAGAATGTGAGAAGGAGACAGAAACAGAAAGAAGGAACAAGACATTCTGACTACAGAAAAGGAAAGAAAGTATAACAAACCAAACAACAGTTAAAGGAAAAGCAAAAGAGAAAACTCATCAGCTATCAGGGAAGAAAATAACAAAAGGATACTAAAAACAATAAAGAAAGATGAAACTAAAAAAGGAACAAACATGTATGTATTTGCATATACATGAACTAATCTGCAAATGCAATGGGAATGAACAAAAAATTCTTAATTAAAAATGAAAGAATTGTGTACACTGAGGTGGCCAAAAGTATGGACAAGGAGAGCTATTTATTATATATGCCTTACAGCTCTTATTTCCATTTTTATTGGATTGTGTGCCCTTTAGAGATGACAAGACCTGCAAATTACTTAACATTTCCTCCTTTGGTGTCCTGGGATCAAAACTGGAGTGGCCTGGAATCAAAGTTGGTTGAAATGGCTCTCAGCTTCCCTGCTCACCAATAAAAGGTAAGATAGAAAGGGAAGTATGAACTGTTAAAACCTTTTTTATAGAAAGAGTAGATAAATGCATTCCCAAAGAAGGGCTGATACAGAGTTCTAAATGGACTGTTCCTATTGCTGGGGTCAAGCTCTGATTGCAACTTTGGGAATTTGTTGGGTGGTACCTATTTTGGAGAGATATCAACACATCCCTGAGGCCAGAGAGATGCAATTATCTGATGGGTACCTGAATCTCTGGACACTACTCCCACCAAGAAGTCTATTTATTGGCAGGATGACCAGCTGCCTTGGATGTAGGGTGTATAGCTGGTATTGTTATTAAAAGAGAATATTACAACTTGTAACTCTGAGTTATTTGTAAGTCCAGAAGAATAAATTCTACAACTGATATTTCATTTGGCATGGCTATGCTCTGAATTCTGAAACTTCTACAGGTAAAAGCAAAAGTGAATGTCAACTCATAATACAATTTCTTATACATTTTTTGGTGCTCTTATTCTGCATAAAGAACATCACTAGACACATTCAATAAGAAGTGGCAAAACAGCTGTCCCTCAGAAGTAAAGCTCATATCAGAATGTGTTAGGGTTGAAAAAGACTAATCTACGTCCAATTACTTTAAAACCTCGGTTTTGATAATTCTCTCTCATGTTTTTGGTTACCTAGTTAATATACAGAATGGAGTTTTTTTAAATAAATAGTAATAAAATGAGTAATAATGACAACTGCTTGGCTTTATTGTGCTTGAAGAAGATGAAACAAGTCATCAAAACAAGTAGCAACTTTCAAAGTTAGTGACCATAAACCATAAGTTCAATGTCTTATTGGAAAACATTGTTTAGCTGCAACTCAATCATTGTAAAAATGATTCTTGATCTACAGTTACAGAAAAAATGTCAAATAAAAATACTATATTTGGAGAAAATTCAGTGAAATCCTTCTTCTCTTGCCATTATGTTAAATTGACCCTATTAGTTCTTCTTTCACTAAAGTTGACTTAAGTTGACAAAACTTTCTTGGGCAAAAGCACCTCACAAGGGCCATCTCATATATCATGGAAGCCAGACTGAAATATACCTTCCCAGGGTCAGGAATTTGTTGAAAAAGCCTTTAGAATACCATAGGCTTTTACTTGTGGCAATTGTGTGAGCTTCATGAAAGCAGTAGTTGAAGATTAAGGCAGAGTTGTAAACAGCCTGACTTACATTGAAGGAGTCCCCTTTCTTTGAGTCAGGTCACAAGATCAGATTTCTACTTATTTTTTCCTTTTTTCCTTTTTTTTTAGGGGGCTGGAACACTACAGATGTTTAAAAAAAATTCTAAGGAGTCACTATCTGAGTACCGAGATGAAAAAATGGAGACCACTGTGATTGCACCTGATAATGGAAGGAGTCTTATAAAAACTAATAAAGTCTCTAAATCAATATGACTGCAGTCTTCAACAAACAACAGCAGGAAAACTCGGCAAGGGAAAAGAATTAAATTCTCAGAATAACCAAATTATAATATTAAAAATGTCCAGTTTTAAAAAAATAATAGTAACAGGCTTACAAAAAAATTTAAAAAGTATGGCCTAGTCAATGGGGTTTGGAAATGGGGAAGATACAAGAAAAAATTGTCAAGAATAGATCCTCAGAATGTGCAGACATTTGACATATTAAATAAGTACTTTATATCCAATGTGTTCAAAGAGCTGAATGTAACTATGGGCAAATATAGGAAGCAGTAAAATGAAAAATAAATAAATGAAAATAAATAAATAATGTATTTAACATTTCTTCCTTTGGTGTCCTGGAATCAAAGACTGGAGTGGCCTGAAATCAAAATTGGTTGAAATGGCTCTCAGCTTCCCTGCTCACCAATAAAAGGTAAGATAGAATGGGAAGTATGAACTATTGAAAACTATTAAAAACCAAAAAAATAAATAAATGAAAAATATCAACAAAGTGACAGACTACAACAGCAAATCAAACAGAAATTTCAATCTGCAAAGTACAGAGCTAAAAAAAACTTACAAAGGACTTCAAGAGCAGCTTTTAGTGCACATGAGAAAGAAGGGAAAATATTGAATGTAGGTAGGAAAATTGAAATTATGTAGTTAGAGGATACAGAAATAAAAAAGAACAGAGAAAAAGTATCTGAGACAATAGGACTTGCAGTGTATACGTTTTAGGAGGCCCAGAAGGATGAAAAAAAAGGGCAAAGAGATTATTTGGAGAATTAACTTGTTAAAATTCCTCAATTTGAAGAAGGACATGGATTTACATGTGCAAGAGGTTCAATAAATTCCAGTTAGGAAAATCTCAAAAAACTACAAAGAATAGGTTAAAATCCAACGTCTAGAGCCACCCAATTTCTGGTTCTCAATACAGCAGTACTTATAAATGAATGTGTTTTCTTACAATTTTACTCTGGAAAGGTTTACATTGGTTTTCAAATATTTCCATTTTTTGACTTTTAGAATAACCATCTTCAGATAAATTTTGAATAAGATTTTATAATTTTGTTTTATTTACCTTCAATATCTACCATTACCCTCTATGTATCTATGTATCTGTATTAATTATGTATGATAGTATAAAGTTAACATTTATCCTATTATTTAACATTTACATGTGTTTTAGTCAGCTTTTCACCACTGTGACTCAAATGACCCAACCAGGACAATTGTAGAGGAATAAAAGTTTATTTGAGGGCTCATGGTTTCAGAGGTCTTAATCCATAGAAGGACAGTTCCATTCCTCGGAGCTCAAAGTGAGGTAGAATATTATGGTGTAAGAGTGTGGCAGAGGGAACCAACTCTCATGGTAATCAGAAAGCAGAGGGAGTGTCTCCATATGCCAGATACAAATGTATACCCCAGAGCCATGTCCCCAATTTGCCACTTTTTCCTACCACACACACCTGCCTCCAATTACCACTCAATTAATCACATCACTGATTAATTCACTGATTAGATTAAGTCTATAGCTCGATCATTTCTCCTCCAAACCTTGCATTGTCTCACACATGAGCATTTGGGGACACCTCACATCCAAACCATAATAGTGTGCTTTATCCACATCTCTCATTTTCCCTTTTGCTTTTTTGCTTGAATGTTATAGTCTTACAAAATGTCTTGTTTCATATCTTCATGAGTTTTGTGCAACAATAGGAAATTCATAGACAAAATAATCATAGGTTTATAGTTTTGTGTTAGTATAATGTAGAGTGGATTAAATTATCAATAATCAATTTGCTGTTTTAAGAAAATCTCTGTTAAATTGTAAGGTTGTTTTCTATGGGTCAAAAACCATTGAAAATGTTTATTGGGAAGACTATATTATTAAATAAAGATGGCTGGATGTTCACTTTGGCAGCACGTATATTAAATTTTCAACAACACAGAGAAGTTTAATATAGCCCTTGTGAAAGGATGGCATATAAATTCATAAAGTGTTTCATATTTTTTAAGAAATCAAATGGCAGGAAATGATCATTTTTATAAAAACACTAAATATCAATGGTCTCAACTCTCCCATTAAAAGACAGACAGGCAGATTGGGTTAAAACTGGCCTCAATCATATGTTGTTCATAAGATATATGCCTTATATGAAAAGACAGCCACAGCTTGAAATTGAAAGGGTGGAAAAAGATATGCAATGAAAAGCAGAGTCAAAGTAAGCTAGAGTAACTACTCTCTTGTCCAAAAAAGCAGACATCAAGCCAAAATTAATCAGAAGAGCCCAGAAAGGTCACTTTACATTGGTAAAGGGAACTATCCTATGATGGCATATAACAATTTTAAAAACTTATGCCCCAAACATAATTTCATAAATAAAATACTACTTAAAGACTCAGATATACTCTAATCAATAATACTAGGTGATTTTTCATATACCTCTCTCCCAGATAGATTATCCAGACAAAAACTAATGACACTATAGACATTAAGAATGATATAAACAAAATGAATCTAACAGATATCTATAGACTACTTTATCCATCAACAAGTGAATTTACTTTTTTCTCAGCTGTACATGGAATCTTCTCCAAAATAGAACATATTTAGGGGCACAAATCAAGTCTTATAAAATACACAAAAGTATATATAATTCCTTGTACTTAACCTGTCATAATAGGATGAATTTTAAATTGATAAAACAATAAAAAACAAATCATTTTGACATGTGGAGACTGAATAATACCCTTTAGATGACGAATGGGCCATGTGAGAAATTTAAAAATACCAATTCTAAAACTCATAAACAACAGGAAATCATTAAATCATAGATCAAATTAATTGAATTTAGGATAAAAAATAATTCAAAAGACCAATGCAACAAAAAATTAATTCTTTGAAAAGATAAACAAGATCAAACCTTAGCCAAACTAAGCAAAAGAAAGAGAAGACCCCAACCAAAAACACTAAAGATAAAAAAAAAATGTACAGACATGGCTGAAATCCAAACAAATATTTTGAGCTGAGCAAGGTAGTGCATTCTTTTAATCCCAGCAGCTATGGTGGCTGAGGCAGCAGGATTATACATCCAGAGCCAGCCTCAGCAATTTATCAAGGCATTAAGCAACTCTATGAGTCCCTGTTTCTAAATAAAATACAAAAAAGTCTGGGGATGTGGCTCAGTGGTTAAACATCCCTGAGTTCAATCCCTGTTACCAAAAAAAGAAGAAAGAAATAAATCAAAACTATTTTGAAAACATATTTTCAAATAAATGAGAAAATCTAGAAGATATAGACAAATTTCTAGATACTATGGCCTACCCAAATTGAAACAAAACAGAAAACCTAAACAGACCAGTATCAAGGAATAATATTAAAGCAGTAATAAAAAGACTTTCAACAAACAAAAGCCTTGGATAAGATGAATTCTCAGCTGGGTTTTACCAGATCTTTAAAGAAGAAATAAATGCTAATATATTCAAATTATTTTGTGAAACACAAAGAGAAGGAACACTCCCAAATTCATTCATAAAGTTAGTATCACTCTGATGCCAAATCCAGATAAAGACACATTAAGGAAAACAAATTACAGAAAAATTTCACTGATTAATGTTGATCCTGGAGTCCTTAGTAAAATATCAACAGTTCACATTTAAAAATACATTAAGAAGACTGTAAACGATGTTCTAGTTGGTTTCATCCAAGAGATGCAAGATGCAAGTTTGGAGATATATATTATGTAACTATAATTCATAACAAAAATAGAAATAAAATTGAAAACCACATGATCATCTAAATAGATACATAAAAAGATTTTGACACAACTTAGCATTGGTTTCCATTAGGGGTTGTGACTCAGAGGTAGAATGCCTGCGTAGCATGCATGAGGCACTGGGTTCGACCACATAAAAATAAAATAAAGGTATTGTGTCCACCTACAACTAAAAAATAAATGTTTAATTAAAAAACACTGAAAAGGTTTGGATAGAAGATACTTACCTCATCATCATAAAGCACATGTATGGCAAACCTAAAGCAAACATCATAAAGAATGAGGAAAATCTGAAAGTATTTCCTCTAAAATCAAGAACAGCATGAAGGTATCCAGTCTCACCAAACCTATAAACATAGCTCTAGAAATTTTGGCCAGAGCAATCATTTAAGAAAAGGAAATTAAAGGGATACAAATAGGAAAAGAAAACATCAAATTATCTTTATTTGCAAGTGATATGATCCTATACATAAACAGAAACTTCTCCAGGATTCTTCTAGGGCTGATAAAGTAGCAGCAAAGTAGCAGGACACAAGATCAGAATCCAAAAGTCAATAGCTTTCCTATATTTCACTAATCCACTAATGAATCTGCTGAGAAACAAATCAGGAAAACAATTCCATTCACAATACCCTAAACAAACAAACAAACAAAAAATACCCAAACAAAAAATACTGAAAATAAATCTAACCAAAGAAGCAAAAGACCTGTGCAATGAAGACTGTGGATCACTGAAGAAAGAAACTGAAGAGGGCATTAGAAGATGGAAAAGCCTCCCCTGTTCTTGGATAGGCATAAATAATGTTGTCAAATGGGCCATAGTACCAAAAGTAATACAGAGATCTAATGCAATTCCCATGAAAATATCAATGACATTTTTCATGGAACTTGAAAAACACAGTTCTAAAACTTATATGGAAGAATAAGTGACCTTGAAGAGCCAAAGTAATCCTAACCAGTAAGAACAAGGCTGGTGTCATCACAGTACTGAGTCTCAATTCTACTGAAGAGCAATAGTACCAAAAACTGCATGGCACTGACATGAAAACAGACATGAAGACCAATAGAGTAAAATAGAAACACAGAGACAATACTACACAGATACAGAGAAGCACCAAAAACATACATTGGAGGAAAGACAACCTTTTACAGAAATGGTGCTGGGAAAACTGGATATCTGTATTAGAAGAAAGAAATCCAATCCCGCTCTCTCGCCCTGCTTAAAAGGCAACTCAAAATGGACCAAAGATATACAAAGTAGAGGAAGAACTTTGCAAGTCTTAGAATAAAATGTATGGTTAACATGCCAACATATACATTCAGACACTGACTTCCTTAATAAGATCCCTAAGATCAATAAATAAAACCAACAATTAATAAGTGGGATGAAATCCAATTTTAAAACTTCTGCACAGAAAAGGAAACAATTAAGAGTGTGAAAGGGTAGCCTATAGAATGGGGGAGAATCAATGACAGCTATTCTTCTGACAAAGAATTAATATCCAAAATATATGAAGAAAAAAAAACTTAACACAGAAAAAATACCTACTCAGTAAATGCACAAATAAACTCAACAGACATTTCTAAAAAGAAAAAAAATGCAAATTGTCAACAAATACATGAAGAAATTTTCAACATCATTAGCATCATGCAAATAAAAAGTATACTGAGATTTAATCTCACTCTGGGTAGAATGGCAAGCTTCAATAACATATATAATAATAAATGCTAAAGAGGATATAGACAATAAGGTACACTTATACACAGTTTGTGGCATGGCAAATTAATTCAGACTCTTTGGAAAACAGTATGGAGATTCCTCAGAAGACTAGAAATAGAGTCATCATATGACCTAACTGTTCCAATCCTTGACATTTACCCAAAATACCTAAAATAGGCATATTTTAGTGATAATTGCATTCCAATGTTTATAGCAGCACAGTTCATAATCATCAAGTGGTGGAAACAGACCAGGTGTCTTCCAACAGATGAGTTGATAAATAAAATGTGATATGTATACACTGGGGTTCTACTCAGACATAGAGAAGTCTGGAGTTATGTCATTTGCTGATAAATGGACAGAATTGCAATCATCATGCTATTATGTTAAATAAGACAGATTCAAAATCAGAAGTGTAATGATTTCTTTCGTATGTGAATGGAAGAGAGAAATAAAGAATAAGAAAAGTGGTGGGGGTGAGAACAGTTGAATGGAGAAAGTGAATTGAGAAAAAGGAAGGAGGGGTAGGGAAGAGGGGAAACTGTGTAATGAAACTGACCGAATTGTGCTGAGTACATGTATGAATATATCACAATGAATGCCAGTTTTATGAATTACAAATTTTTCACCAATTAAAAAGCAAAGACACTTGGAAGCATATGCCTCTAATCACATCGAATGGGAAGGCTGATGCAGGAGGAGCACAAGTTAAAAGTTAGCCTCAGCAATATAGAGAGAGCCTAAGCAACTTAGACCTTGTCTCAAAATAAAGAATAAAAAGGGCTGAGAATGTAGCTCAGTGATAAAGTCCTCCTGGGTTCAATAATCTGTATGAAAACAAACAAAAAAAAAACAAAAATAAAACCAATGTAACAACAATAAAAGAATAAAAATAGAAAAAAAGACCAATAGAGTAAAAAAGGGAGTCAATATTAGGTACTAAAGTCAAGTAATGAAAAAAATTATGTTACATGCGTTTATGAATATGTTATTCTGAACTGCACTATCATATACAAACATAATGTACTAATAAAACAAAAAATAATAAAATTAAAATAAAGCTATATAATGGAGAAATATAAAGACAGATGGGAAATTGTAACAATGTGCATAATGAAAATCCTAGAGGTGTATGGCAAATGCAATTGTAATGAATACCCTAACACAGACTTTTTGTCCTTAATTTGGAAAATAGAAAGTAATTCCACCATGTCAAGATTTTAAAAATCTTGAGAGGAAGTTATTAAACAATGCCATGAATTTTAAAATTAATTATACAAATATAATTAAATTATATTCAAAATTAATTAAATAAGACATTGCTTCTCAGACTTAATGACAATAAATCTATAGGAAAAAGTGGATTAAAATATGACTTTGTTAAACTGATGTTGAACTGCAACATTTTCTCCTCATAGATTGAAATTTGATAAAAACATTCTGTGAAAATGAATTGGGTGTATAAAATTTGTGGTGAAGATGAAGGTATGTTTTATTATTATTATTTATAAATTGCATTTGTAAACTTTATGTCTGAACATTTTTTTTATTATAAACTAGTTGTTAAACAATTACCAGAACATTATTTTCCTCTTTCCAAATGCATTGAAGGAGCTGGACTTTACTGTTACAGAAGTGTGGATATTTTAAATAATCTTAACCCCACAACACTCCTAAGTCTCCAAAGACACCCCTATCTTTTAAAAGAGTAAAACCACACAAAACTTGAAAAATAATTCAGTATATGATGAGTGTACAAGATATTTTGAGAACAAGGTGAGAGAAATGGCACATTTGGTATATATAAACTGCCAAAAAAAATAGACAAAGAGGGTATTGGATCCAGTGAAACTAAAGGCAAGACAGGAACTTTCCAAAGAAGTCTTAAGATGAAGTCAAGGCTCAATATTAGCAAATTAAAAAGGAAAATAATGAGTGATTAACCAATCATCAGAAAAGCTTGTTGAAGATGCTTAATGTTGAGATAGCAGGGGTCTTCCAGAAATACCAAGATAATCCTTTAATAATCTTGAAATGAAAGTCAAAAAACATGAAGCAACATGCATTATGACAATGAAAGATAAAATGCATCATGAAGATATAACACCTATGTATTGATACCTTAGGAACGATATTTATGATGCAAAAACCATAGAAGACACAAGGAGAAATATAAACGTGCACAAAGACACTACCTCACCAAAAAAAAAAAAAAAAACTTATGCAATTGGAAAAATAATTTTCAAGGTTGCATGAAATAACATTTATTTTGCTTTGGCTTGGTACTCTCAAAGAAAGTTCTTCAAGGACACTTAAAATTCTAGCATTAATACTAAATATCATTCTCTCATTCTCATTTTTGTGACATTAACACATGCTGAGGATTTTCAGCACACATAAATGTAAAATGGTGGCTGTGCCAATGAAGATCAAAATGAGAAACCTGACGAACAAAACATTCTGGAAAAAGAAGTTGATTTTGGAAGACAATGGACAAATGGAAGAATACTAGTACTGCATTAGATATCAGGTTCTATTTATACTCAGGCACTACATTTCTTTATCATTAAAATTTACTTGACCAGCATTTTTTGAGAAAGTTCTTAAAAGATTGTTTTACCTGCTGGTTCCTTAAGGAGTAAATAAAAGGATTTAACATTGGGGCAACAGAGGTATTGAGCACAGCTATGCCCTTGGTCAATGCTTCCCCTTCTTTGGCTGAAGTTTTGACATATATGAAAATGCAGCTTCCATAAGAAATGGAGACAACAATCATGTGTGAGGAGCAAGTGGAAAAGGCCTTTTTCCTTTGCTCAGCAGAGGGGATTCTCAGAATTGTCTTAATGATGAACACATAGGACAGAATCACTAATGTTAAGGTTGTAATGAGAGTTAATATGGCCAGGAGAAATGCCAAGAGCTCTAGTAAGGACGTGTCTGTGCAGGAGATCAGGAGCATAGGAGAGGTGTCACAGGTGAAGTGGTCAATGATGTTGGAGTCACAGAAATCCAGTTGTAGTCCCATGATCACAGGTGGAAAGATGATGAGGAAGCCGGCCAGCCAAGAACCAAGGACAAGCAGGGTGCAGACCCTGCTGTTCATTATTGTTGTGTAGTGCAGAGGCTTGCAGATAGCCACATAACGGTCATAGGACATCGCAGTCAAAAGGAAAAATTCTGTTGCACCAAGCAATATGAAGAAAAACACCTGGGCCATACAAGAATTGTAGGAAATGGTCTTATCCCCTGTTATGATGCTGACCAGGTATCTAGGAATAGTAACTGTGGTGAATGAGATTTCTAGGAAAGAGAAATTCCTGAGGAAGAAATACATGGGTGTTTTTAGGTGCAAGTCTACCAGAGTGAGGGTGATAATTGTTAAGTTTCCAGTAATGCTCAGTATGTAGGTGAAAAGTAGAAAGAGAAAAATGAAAAGACTGAGTTTTGGGTCATCTGTTAATCCCAGAAGAATGAACTCAGTTGCAGATGTATGATTTTTCATTTCCTATTGTTCCTTTCTTCCAGGTCTAAAGATGAAAATAAAAACCAATTCTTTAATAAGTTTAGGACAGACTTTTCATCACTTTTTCTGAGTCAGAAAACATAAAAGGCCTGTAAAGAAACAATAAATTAATCATCAAAATACACTAAATTTGGAGACTGAGGTTGTAGCTCAGTGGTAGAGCATTGGGTTGGATTATCGGCACCACAGAAAAATAAATAAACAAAGATACTGTGTTCATCCACAACCAAAAAAAAAATATTTGAGAAAGAAGATGCACTAAATTTGGAAAGTATACATAAACCACACCAAAATAATCTATGTCTGTTACCTGCAGTGTACATCTCCATCCATTTAATAACAAGTTAGTTTCTTCATAGGTTTAACAACTGCATATGCATAAGAAAATTATATTGTCAAATGTGCCCTACTTTCCTTTAAATATCTGACCATGTGTGTGTAAAAACTAAGTAAAACATCTTAAAATATAAAATATTTGTTGTTAAAATACTGTTGCAATGAGCACATGTTCTGAATTTCTGAATGTGAAAACTTTTGAAGTGTGTTTCTTAATTTTCCATGATACTAAGTATCATTCTTACTGGCATGGAGAATTTATAATTTCACAAATGAATCACGACAATGAAAAGTATTACTTATGTAATTCTAAAGAAGCAAACTCAGGGGGCAGGGGATGTGGCTCAAATGGTAAGGCGCTCGCCTGGCATGGCTGGGTTCGACCCTCAGCACCACATAAAAATAAAATAAAGATGTTTTGTCCTTCAAAAACTGAAAAATAAATATTAAAAAATTCTCTCTCTCCTCTCTCTCTCTTTAAAAAAAAGAAGCGAACTCAGAATTTTACAATGTATTAAAATTTTTCCTTTTTGAATTCAATAATAATTTATCACTGTATAGGTGACTTTCTGAGGGCCAAAGTTAAGTGATGTAGGTTATACAATGATTAGAAAGGAGAAAAAAATAAATGAAGCAAGAAATTTAAAAATGCACTTACATTGAGATAATCCCAAATGGTAGCAGTTTAATGCTGAATCCCATATGCTAGGTTACTTTTCCTTGAGTGACAATGTTGGATACTCTGCTTTCAGATCTTTATATACACTTCTCAATCTGTGCCTACCTCTGATTTTCTTGCATAATGACAAACTTATGTAGCATATGGATGGAATTTGGGCTGATGATATTTGCTATGTACAGTGAACCTGCTGTAGGAATGCTCCACTAAAAACATTGCTAACATCACAGAGGCCCCAGTGGGATTGGGACATGGCCTCAAGTACTGTCAGAAGGTCCTATAACCAGACCTAAGCAAAGAATCCAAGAAGTTCTGCTGTTTATAGTCTGGGAACAAGCTTGTGACCTCTTGAGAAATCTGGTGTTCTGGGCGGTGGCAGAAGCTCTAAGGGCAATCCCAAGTAATCAATTCATGTTAAGTCTGAAAGTGAGTTCCTCAGGTAGCTTTTCAAAATTGTCATTGAGTAAAAGTGTATCAACTTATTATTTAGGAGTAGACGTATGAGTTTGGAATTGGAGATGGCAGTAGAAAAATGGACAGTTTAGAACTGGTTACAGGGAAGGATTTCAGAGCCAGAGATCATGCTTTCATGGAATGCAGAAAAGCTGGGGATGTGGCTCAAGTGGTAGCGCACTCAGCTGGCATGCCTGCGGCCCGGGGTTCGATCCTCAGCACCACATACAAATAAAGATGTTGTGTCTGCCGGAAAAACTAAAAAATAAATATTAAAATTCTCTCTCTCTCTCTCTCTCTCTCTCTCTCTCTCTCTCTCTCTCTCAAAAAAAAAAAAA
>NW_025999853.1:50490711-50506436 GCF_001458135.2 Marmota marmota marmota | reverse complement strand
CTCACCATCTCTGGCCATGGGTCAGTCTGGGTGCCGTTGTTCTCCACTGCATTGAACTCGGACGACTTTCCACCTTGATTGACCTCCCAATGCCTGTGGTCATAATCCAGACACCTGCACTTTAAGCTTCCTGGGGTTCAGGCAATTTCTCCTCATGGCCTTCTGCTGACTGCTGCCATGGTCCAAGGACTGCCCTCTTTGCCACTGGATTTCCAGACAGTTTCCTTCTGGGATAGGCCTCATGCAGGAGGCTGCTGCCATCAGAAGAATCGTTCCTTCTTAGGGCTGAGGCAACTTCCTGGCCAGGCCTCCTGTGTAATGATGAGCCTGTATAATGATCCTGACAGCTTCTATTTCCTCTATTTGTGCTCAAACTGCTTTCTCCCCTGGATATGAGCTCTCACTTCCTGCACAGAGAATTCTGGGTGGCCACAATTGTGGGTGCCCTTCTCTATGATTCCTGAGGAGAATGTGTGGTGTACTGTAGTAAGCTTTAACTTCGTGGAGTGGGTCTTTTCCACACCGCTCCCCTTGCTCTTGATGAGAGGGAGGGAATTCAGCTATTTTATCTAGCAGTGATCCCTCAGCAAGTTCTTTCTAGATATGCGGGTCCCTCTGGTTTAGTCTGTTGCTTACTGTAGGTGGCAAGATGCTGTATTAATTTAAAGGGTGTGTGTTCAGCTGTGGGATCCACAAAATGGCTGTAGAGCCCAACTCACCTTTCTCTTCAAGATTTGTTTAAATTGCCTGATCTGAGCCAGGGGAAGTGTTGTACTCTTGTAATCCCAGTGACTTGGGATGCTGAGGCAGGACCCTCAAGTTCAAAGGCAACCTCTGCAATGTACTGAGGCCCTAAGCAACTTAGCAAGACCCTGCAGAGCATGTGGTTTCTCCTGTCAAGTTTATTTTGGTCTATTTGTGTTCCCAGTGGTTGTTAAAGGGGTGAGTTTTTGTCCTTTTCTGCTCTCTTTTTATCTTTCTGTTGCTCCCCTCTTCCCCATCCTGGTCTGGGATTGGGTTAAAGAACTATATTTTCTACTTCAGTAACCAATCTTCAGGTCTCTCTGCCGCAGTCTGGCTGGGCAAAAAATCACGAGCCACTCAAGCAGGAACAAACTTTATTTCCAAAACTCCCGCGAACGCCACACATGCGGCCTTCTCCAGGGACACACCACACCAACAGGAAATCCCTCCTCCGGAAATCCCTCCTATGGTACTTCCCCAACCAATGGGAACTCTTGTGAGCTCCAAAGTAGCAGGCCAAGGCAGACAGCAGGGGTCTAATCTCCAATTGAATGCACATCTTAACATAATCATTATCATCTTAATGGCTTGCTGGTGTCCCCTTTCAACCAAAAATGCCATGTGTCATTCCTACTGGGCTATGGCCCTCAGCATCTCTCCAGGTCTCATACTTTGTAATATTGGGTCTTACAGGATTTATTCTGCAACCACCTATCAAACCAGCTGTCCCTTCACTGCCTCTTTTCTATGTTGTCAAGGATGGGGAATGGCTGCCTCGCTCTGTACTCCCATCTTCTAATCCTCCTCTTCCCTCTGTTTCTAAGATTTTGTAAATGTTATGTTTAGTATGTTTCAGGCAATAAATTATTATTATTATTTTTGCTTTTTACACTAGACATGAATAACAATATTTCCTTTATGAGATGTGGCAAGTAAGCTTTAAGGCAGGATTCATGATCACCGTGTTCATGCCCTTTCATAGCCTCTTTTTCACCAATGTTAAGGCTGTTCCTTGCTTCTAACCAACACAATATGCTAAAGATGATGAGCTGTCACTATTGTGATTATGCTATCTAAAACTCTTGCCAGCTTAGTTGATCTCCAGTATCTTTCCACTGCTGGCTCAGAAGAAACAGTTTCCAGGGATTCCAAAGCCATGATAAATGTGATGGTGGCAACAACCTGAGTAATCTTGGAAGTGAGCCCATGATCCCAGTTGAGCTTCAGGATAAGGACTGAACCCACAAGATGACTTGGTGGCCCTACTGTAGAACACCTAGGTTCTCCAATCACAGACATTGTAAAAGTTTATACATGTGTTTTTTTAAGGTTCTAAATATGTGGTAACTAGTTACAGATCATTTGAAACTCACACACAGAAGTGAAAGCTTTGGAAAAGAGGTCAGATCCTGCAACATTTGTAATATATTTCCTTTAGGCTCTTTTTTCTGCTTAAATTTACTTGGTATTTATATGTTATAGTTTACATATTTGTGAAGTTCATTTTGACATATTCATAAATAAATATAATGTAATTGTTCCATTTCAATCTCATTACCTCTCTCTTTCCTGTTCTCCATCAGGACTGATTACCAGATTTGGACCTAGCATTCAAGTGAGATAGAATAAGACAGGGAAAAAAGGGAGGAAGGAAAAAGAGATGAGCATAGCTTCAGTCTGGCGGATCTTGGGGATGTTAGAAATAGGATTTGAAAGCAGATCAAAGATTGAAAAGTGGGTAAAGATCACTGATCCTGCATGCAAACAATCATGTCCCTTGTAATATGGACCCTCGTCCCAGTCCCAGTTCTCACTTTCTCCAGCAGGGAGAGAAGATCAGCTCCCCAGTGCAGATCTGTTTCCATATCTTGTGGGTTCATGGTTCTGTACTTTGCAAGATGCATGTTGTATGATGGTGTGGTCTTTAATTCTTGAGACCTTTATGATATTTTCACTCCCTCCAAGTACTCAGAAAGGGAGTTCCGCATTTCCTTTGAGCAACCACAGTCCAGGTGTGCTTGTAGACTGTTACTCAGACTCACCTCACCCCTGCAACTCCCTTATTTTCTAAAAATTCATTATTTTTGTGCTTTTGCTGACTGCTGCTGCACTAAGCTGGAATACAGTCTGCTCTTCTATCCTTTGGTGGAGCTGCACAACTATTGATTCAATTCAAACAGTCAATATGATCTGGCTGCTATTCACTCAGCACTGTCCTCCATAATTGTATAAGTTTTTACATACATAATAATGCAAACTCCATAAGGGATATAAACCACAATCCTATGAGAAGAACAAGTGGAAAAGGCATTTTTCCTTTGGAGGAGGAGGGAATCTTTAGAAATATCATGGATGAGTGTGTAGGAGAGAATCAACAATGCTCAAATTGCCATGAGTGTGACTACTGCTAAGGAAAATGTCATGAACTTTAGAAACTTTGTGTTGGTGCAAGCTATCAGTAGCAAAGGAGAAAAGTTCCAAATGGAGTGGTCAATAGTGTTGGAGTCACAGAGCTTCAATTGGAGGCCCAAGATCACTAAGCAGACATAATGATAAAACTGGTCAGCCAGGAGCTGATTTTAAGACAGTTGCAGATTTCATGTTCATAATAGGTGTTGAAGTTTACACATTGCCACATAGTGATCATAGGGCATGTCAGACAGAAGAAAATATTCTGCTGATCCCATAAGGGATAAAAAAATAAATAAAAATAAAAACAACAACCTGTGTCAGGCAAGAATTAGAAAATGATTGTGTCCCCAATAACAATGCTGGTCAGAAATCTAGGAATGCAGATTGTTGTAAACAAAATTTCTATGAAAGAGCAATTCCCTAGAAACAAATGCATAGGAGTCTTAAAATGAACTTTTGGTAGTGTTAATATAATCATGGTCATATTTAAACTCAATAAATATGTGATCAACATAAAGAAGAATATCAGAGCTTGCAACGCTAGGTCATCTGTAACTCACAGAAGAATTTCTAATTGATGTTTTATTTGGCATGGCCATGCTCAGAACTCTGGCATATTTATAGGTAAAATATGAAAAGTGAATGTCAACTAAAGATACATATTCAAATACATTTTTGGTTCTCTCATTCATCATAAAAATATCACTAGACATATTCAACCAAAGTGGAAAAATAGCTGTCCCTCAGATGTGAATCATATCAGAGTGTGTTAGAGAGGGCAAGGATTAGTCTGTATTCTATCACTTTAAAAGACACATTTTAATCTCAGTTTTAATAGTGTCTCACATATATTTTATTACTTAGTTAACCAGGGTTTATAACAGTTAATTAAAAAAGAGTAATGCTGATAACTGCCTAGCTTCATTGTGCTTGAGGATATTTTAAAATGTTGTCAAAATAAATTGTCATTTTAAATGTGGCAACTATACACAATGGAATATCACTCAGCAATAAAAGAGAATAGAATCATGGCATTTACAGGTAAATGGATGGAGTTAGAGAAGATAATGCTAAATTAGTCAATCCCAAAAAACCAAAGGCCGAATGTTTTCTTTGATATAAGGAGGTTGATTCATAGTGGGATAGGGAGCAGGAGCATGGGAGGAATAGACGAACTCTAGATAGGGCAGAGAGGTTAGACAGGAAGGGAGGGGCATGGGGTTATTAATGATGGGCATAGATTTTAAATTGTAAGCTTTCTGTTTGTATCATGAATTGTCCTGCTTCAATTCCTTATTTTCTGTCTACTTCTTTTCTGGTGTGTTTGATATATATGTACTCACTCATTTTTAAATGAAAATATTATTTTAAATTCAAACTAAATTTAAAAATAAATAAATAAATAGATTGTTTTTGAAAAGTTAATGATCATAAACATAACCTTATTATTCAATCTTTGGAAATCATATTGTTTAGTCATAAGTCAATTTTTTAATGATTCTTGATCTAAATTCATAAAAATTAAATACAATTTTATTTTATTTTTTTGCAAATTCAGTTAAATCTTTCTGCTCTTGCCATTATGAAAAATTGACCCTAATATTTCTTCTCTGACTGAAGTTCACACAAATCAACCTCAGCCCTTATACACAAATAGTGTCCTGGTATAAAAGTTACAATTTTATTTCTCAAAACATCAATGACATAAAAGTGAAATAAATCAAATTAATATCATTAAGATTAATTTTCAGAATGAATTGGGCATAGCATTCCTATGTTCATATGTAAATGCATGACCAGTGTAACTCCACATCGTGTTCAACCATTAAAAAAAATCCTAATTAGAAAAAGTTATACTCCATGTATGTATAATATGTCAAAATAAACCCTACTATTATATATATATATATATATATATATATATATATATATATAAAATGAGCAAATAAAAAAGATTAATTTTCAGAACGCCATTGTATAACAGCTTTTATAAAGTTCCTATTTGAAAAAGAATAATCTGATAGCTTTCTTTATTTTCAAAGGTGTGATAGAAAAGGAAATACATTAGAAACAAAATAATATATAATCATAGTATGTAAATATATAATAATTTGTTTTCCTCCTCCACCTTGTTTTACTTTCTAGTATAGAAAACATCTACCTAATCATTACTTTATGCCTCACAATCCTCCTCATGTGTTCTATTTTTTTGCAAGGAAAAAAATAGAACAACGAAATTGATATGCAAGAGAGGAATGCCACTTGCCCAAAGTAATATAACAGATAATGCAGCATCTCTTTTTGTCTTATACTATACCATTTCTAGTATTTGGCATGGACTCAGCTTCAATTTTATTTAACAAATGAATAAGTGAATTAATTATTTGTTTTAGCTCTATGGGATAAGCTCTGCATCCATACAACAATTATTTTGAGTTGGTCAATCCTGACTGACGTACAGACCAGTAGTGGTGTGTACCAACAAAATGGAAATTTTAGGTAATGAGAATCTTATAATCCAAATGAGGAAGGTACTCAACATCTTGAGGACATTTTCCTGGGTTGCTAAGTCTTATGTACTGCTACCAATACTAAGAAAAGAGAGACAAGCTGAGAAAACCTTGAGGGAACCTTGAGATTAGTGTGACTTAAAGGGTAGTCAAATTAATTAGGAAGGGTGCACATGATGGTGAAATGGGGTAATTCCTGCTGTGTCTGTTATGTTTCTGTTAGATCCTGCCATAGAGGTTTAGCTAAGATGCTGCCTTCTTCTTCCTGAGGTGGGGTTGTAGCATTTTCAAACTCAGTTGTTACAAAAATTCATGAAGATCTAGGCAGAGAAAATAATGCAAAATTTGACTTTAGTGCCTTCATGATATACTTCAAAGAAATGAATTGTTAAGAGTTCCACAATTTTGAAAGATAAGTAACAATGTGGATGAAAATAGATATACTCATGTCTATGTCATTACAGTCACAAATCCAGCTCTTTTCTGATTATCTGTACTAACATAAAGAAATGTTTTAGATTGAAAAAGATTATTTTTATATATTTTGTCAAGTTTTTCTCTGTTGTACAGCTCCTCAGTTACTTAAAATTCAAAAGTTTTGCCCTTTGCCTTAAATTATCCATTTATCAACCCAAATTTCAATTAGTAATTACAAAACAGGTCCAAGGTGGCTATTGTTAGACTCCCTCATGGAAGCTTTTGGCAGGCTATGCTTTTAGTATGTAGCCAAGTTCATGAATGATTCATTCACTCACTCATGTAACCTACTTGCAATGTGCCACCTTTGAACTGCATATAAAAAGGATTTGTGAGATGACTCAGGGACTAGGGACTGGCTAGGGATTGCTGATGCCTCTGAATTAAACACCTTCATTATCCCTAACTGTGCCTCACATCTTCCTTCAACTGCCAGAGTCCCAAACCTTCCTTCCTGGGCCTGAGCTCCCCTATGCCAATTGGTGTACTTGGCATGATCTTCCACAGGTGAGAGATGCATTGACTAGTGGACAGGAGGTCTTTCAGGACTGTGGGTTGGTTGCCATGGTTCCATTAAGATGGACTCCTGTGGAGAGTTGCAATAGGGCAGATAGGTTCCCTGTGAGCATACAGAAGATATTATAAGAAGTTAGCCTCCACCTATGAGATGATGTCACTTGGAAATCTAGTGGGTTTCATTTTTCTGATTGACCTGTGGGCAAACATGGATCTGGCAAGACAGACTGTGAACAAAGCACCAGAGCCCAGGCACCAGCCACAGCCAAGGAGGAAGGTAGCAGCAGTGGTATGGCTAGAATGAAGAAACAGCCCGAGAAGACACCCACATGGCCTCTGGGGTCACAGGATGGGTGTTTCTTACAGCTCTGATAGCAAAACTTAATGCAGCTCTGTGAGAGACTGCCAAAATGAGAGAGTTGCAAGATAAGGAAGAGCCCTGGGAGGCCAGAATACAGTTGCTGGAGGAGGATCTCCTCACCTTGAAAATAGCCCTTGGCATTCCCTCTAAAATCTGGAACAAGACAGGGATGCCCTCTATCACCACTTCTTTCAATATAGTTCTCGAAACACTGGCCAGAGCAATTAGACAGATGAAAGAAATTAAAGGCATAAAAATAGGAAAAGAAGAAATTAAATTATCACTATTTGCAGATGATATGATATTATATCTAACAGACCCAAAAGGGTCTACAAAGAAACTACTAAAACTAATAAATGAATTCAGCAAAGTGGCAGGATATAAAATCAATACACATAAATCAAAGGCATTCCTGTATATCAGTGACAAATCTTCTGAAATGGAAATGAGGACAACCACCCCATTCACAATATCCTCAAAAAAAAAATAAAATACTTGGGAATCAACCTAACAAAAGAGGTGAAATATTTATACAATGAAAACTACAGAACCCTAAAGAGAGAAATAGAAGAAGACCTTAGAAGATGGAAAAATATACCCTGTTCATGGATAGGAAGAACTAACATCATCAAAATGGGGACATTACCCAAAGTTCTCTATAGGTTCAATGCAATGCCAATCAAAATCCCAAGGGCATTTCTTGTAGAAATGGATAAAGCAATTATGAAATTCATATGGAAAAACAAAAGACCCAGAATAGCAAAAGCAATTCTAAGCAGGAAGTGTGAGTCAGGTGGTATAGAGATATCAGATTTCGAACTATACTACAGAGCAATAGTAACAAAAACAGCTTGGTACTGGCACCAAAACAGGCGGGAGGACCAATGGTACAGAATAGAGGACACAGAGACCAATCCACAAAATTACAGCTATCTTATATTTGATAAAGGGGCTAAAAGCATGCAATGGAGAAAGGATAGCATCTTCAACAAATGGTGCTGGGAAAACTGGAAATCCATATGCAACAAAATGAAACTGAATCCCTTTCTCTCACCATGCACAAAAGTTAACACAAAATGGATCAAAGAGCTTGATATCAAATCAGAGACACGGCGTCTGATAGAAGAAAAAGTTGGCTCCGATCTACATATTGTTGGGTCGGGCTCCAAATTCCTTAAAAGGACACCCATAGCACAAGAGTTAATAACTAGAATCAACAAATGGGACTTATTTAAATTAAAAAATTTTTTCTCAACAAGAGAAACAATACGAGAGGTAAATAGGGAGCCTACATCCTGGGAACAAATTTTTACTCCCCACACTTCAGATAGAGCCCTAATATCCAGAGTATACAAAGAACTCAAAAAATTAAACAATAAAAAAAAACAAATAACCCAATCAACAAATGGGCCAAAGACCTGAACAGACACTTCTCAGAGGAGGACATACAGTCAATCAACAAGTACATGAAAAAAAGCTCACCATCTCTGGCAGTCAGAGAAATGCAAATCAAAACCACCCTAAGATACCATCTCACTCCAGTAAGATTGGCAGCCACTTTGAAGTCAAACAACAACAAGTGCTGGTGAGGATGTGGGAAAAGGGTACTCATACATTGCTGGTGGGACTGAAAATTGGTGTGGCCAATTTGGAAAGCTGTATGGAGATTCCTGGGAAAGCTGGGAATGGAACCACCATTTGACCCAGCTATTGCCCTTCTCGGACTATTCCCTGAAGACCTTAAAAGAGCGTACTACAGGGATACTGCCACATCGATGTTCATAGCAGCAGAATTCACAATAGCTAGACTGTGGAACCAACAGTGAATGGATAAAAAATAAATGTGGCATTTGTACACAATGGAGTATTACACAGCACTAAAAAATGACAAAATCATGGAATCTGCAGGGAAATGGATGTCATTAGAGCAGATTTTGCTAAGTGAAGCTAGCCAATCCCTAAAAAACAAATACCAAATGTCTTCTTTGATATAAAGAGAGCAACTTAGAACAGAGCAGGGAGGAAGAGTAGGAGGAAAAGACTAACATTAAACAGAGACATGAGGTGGGAGGGAAAGGGAGAGAAAAGGGAAATTGCATGGAAATGGAAGGAGACCCTCATTGTTACACAAAATTACATATAAGTGGTTGTGAAGGGAATGGGGAAAAAAGAAGGAGAGAAATGAATTGTAGTAGATGGGGTAGAGAGAGAAGATGGGAGGGGAGGGGAGGGGGATAGTAGAGGATAGGAAAGGTAGCAGAATACAGCAGTCACTAATATGGCATCATGAAAAAATGTGGATGTGTAACCGATGTGATTCTGCAATCTGTATTTGGGGTAAAAATGGGAGTTCATAACCCACTTGAATCTAATGTATGAAATATGATATGTCAAGAGCTTTGTAATGTTTTGAACAACCAATAAAAAAAAGAAAAGAAAATAGCCCTTGGCTTCCCTCAAATTCATGACGAAATCTGAGAAGAAGGAAAAAAATTAATACTTGTAAGTCTGGCCAGTGATAATGAAGAAAATGAAACAGCAGTATCTGATGGCTCTGGTGGGCAGTCAGCAGGGCTGGCCCAGGTAACCAAGTTCACCATGTGCCTCCTGATAAGAAAAGTTGGTGAACTTGGGAAAATAATCTAGGCAGAGGCCAGTAGAGCCCCTGGCTATTTTGTTGTTACACGCGTGAGATTTAAAGATGAATAGTATTATGTACGTGCCCTAAAAATGCAGAGCTTAGCATGCTTCCTTACAGCAGAGGTTGCAAAACTGTCAATGCTGAGGAGGTGTTTAGAGGAGCCAAGAGAGAGCCCAGGTGTGCTTGGGTGAGCCCAGGTGAGAACAGGAGTTGGCAAGGACAAGAAACTTCAGGAGGTGGTAAGGCCTATTACCTATGTAAGTGACCAGAAACAAGCACATACCTTGGAGATAAGGCACTTATACTGTGCAATGCTTGGTACACTGATGACTTCATTTCTGGACAACCACCTGTGTGGTTTGTGGTAGCTATAGAGACAGAGACACGCTGTCAAGTTTGATACTGGTACAGGACAAAATAGCCAGTGAACTGAGCTAAATAACACTTGAATTGTGGTAGCAAATGAAGTATCCTCCAGAGTGAGATGTACTGAGAACTGTGCTGTGTATTGGGGTCAAGTTCTATGGCAATAGCTCTGGGAGCTAGGCCATCTGTTCCCAGGGGCTACAGGTGATTATATGGCATGTTACTGGTCATGCTCCCTTGACTAGTCCAGGGAATGCTGAAGCAGATGTTTTGGTTAGGGGGTGCAGTGATTGAAGAGGTCCTTTCTATTTTTACCTGGTGGCATGGTTGCACTAGCACCTACAGCATGCAGATGTGAAAACTATGTGCAATGTAGTCAAACAGGGACTGCCTTTAATCTGGAATGTTCTGGTAAGACACCTGCCAGACACGTGGTTTGTGCTCAGGAGTAACTACATATTCTACCCCTTGGATCCAGGGACGGCCAGATAATGTATGGGTACATCCTCTCAACACAATGGCATGTTAACTACATCAGGCCTTTACTGAAGTCAGAGGGGCCATGTTTGCCTTGATGACAGCTACAAGATCGATGTTTCCAAGCCCAGTTGTCAAGCAAATTGGTGTATTATCATTTATGCCCTGGTAGAGTTGACATGGTCCTTAAACACCTGGCCCATCACAATAAATAGTGATCAAGGTCCCCATTTCACAGGTCAGGATGTGCAATGATAGACAACTCAGGTAGATACAATGAAAGCTGCAAATCATCCATAGCCTGCAGGCATCATAGAAGAATATGATGGCTGCTTAAGGAAGGTCTTACAACTGCAGTCTACTCACCTTGTATGTAGGGGTGGGTACAGCATCTATGGGCCATTGTACAAGCTCTGAATCAGTATTCTCACTCAGGGGAGCAACTCCTGTGGAGGCTTTGCTGCACTGCACAGTGGTCCCAATACAAAGTCGGGTGACAACAAAGGATGTTGTACTCAAGCCTGTGTTTGGGAAGCAAGAATTTTTTTTGTCTGATCCCAAGTGAGAAAATTGGGGGCAAACTGGATTGGACCTGGCTCTGGAAAACAAAGACCCCAATCTTTCTTGGGTATCCCTGCCAATCTTTTTTGGGTAGCCCTGCCAGTCACCCTGCCAGGAGAAAAGGTATGGTGTGTGATCTCCTTGTGACACCATGGGTGACTAGTGAATGCCCCCATCCTCCAGGTGCATGTGACTATGCCAGGTCCTACATATGGGACACAGATTTCAAAGGGCACATTCTTAATTTTCCCATGTCCAGTTATGAGTTCCCTGGTGCTGGTACACACAGAAACTGGTGAAGTTCAGGACCAAGCTGTATAAGTGTGGGAGCACCTCTCATGTAAGCCACCACAGGTAGCCACTGTGTTTTCCTGGGACTTGAAGATGGCATGCCTTCTCCCAGATGGGTGTGATTTACCTGTACTCTTGTCTGTAACTGCTTTGTCCTTTCATCTCTCGGTGTGCCCTTACCAACACCATTCTCAACTGGGTATACACCTACACCAGAGTAGCAAACAGCTGTGTGTGCTGACTATGCACCAAAGTGACTGTGAGTTCTGCTGCCAGACTGCATTGTCAAATTCAGATTATGACCCTAGGCAATTAAGTGGATATGGCTGGAAAAGACTTTTATTTCCACTTCAAAATGAGATGAAACTGGAAATGGTTTTTAGTGTTCCTACATGGTGGGCCTTGTCTTTTGGTTTTATGCTGTTACAATTTGTACTTTTTTGTGGCTTATGGATGCAGGTTTCTGCCCCACTTCCTAAGGGATCATTGTGGGAGACTTCAAACATGTAGATTGTATGGTGAGGGGTAGATTGTAGGTCAGGCCCAAGAATCCCTCATGCAGGCTTCCCATGGACTTTTTTTAGCATGCATCAAAAGTCGTGAACACCCTGATTAAGTGTATATACTCAAGGTCATAACCACGTGCTATTGAGTATGCACTCACTTATGTAACCTGTTGGCAATGTGCCTGCTTTTTTGGCCTGCATATAAAAAGGGCCTATGGAATGACTCCAGGGATGAGGGGCTGCCTAGGGCCTGCTGCCACCTCTGAATAATGCATGTCTACTATCCGGACTGTGTCTTGCACCTTCTTTGAAATGCAGGAGCCATGACTCTTCCTTCTGAGGTCTGAGCCTCAACCTAACAGCAAGAATGACAGAAATTCAAATCAGCCTACAATAGTTTTTGTTTTTACTTTTTCAAATTTATACTCCATGTGTTTCATGACTTCTCTGAAATTATTCAATGATACATGAATTGGAAAATCTTTTTCTCCATAAGAAATAGTTGTGTGTGTGTGTGTGTGTGTGTGTGTTTTAATATAATGTTACAGGAGTTTGTTTTCAGGGGAACCTAATCAACATATTTCTGGAGACAGAACTAGGGCATGTACAGCACAATCAATTTGGGCAAAACTTTCCTGAGATTACCTCTGAAAAACATGTACTGGAAAAGAGTAATTTTGTCAATTATTTTAGGGACCACTAGATTTTGGAGGAATATAGAATTTTATCAATCATGCCAGTCTTTGCATGGAACAAAGAGAATGATTATTGAAATGACTGCTTGATAAATAAGTTTTGAAGTTAATCTTCCAATTACTATTTTAACCGAAGAGTATCATCTTGGTTCTTTAGGAAGTTTCAATGAGAAAATATGAATTATGAGCATGAAGCAGTGGCCAAAAAAATGCCAGAGATACCACAGAACAAATAAAGATGAAGAAATACTTTTCTGGGTAGAACTGATGTTCTTTTGGGAAGACATACATTCTAATTGAATGAGCTTACAAATTACTGCAGGTGTCTTGAACACATGTCATTTGAGGAGTTAGGGAGAACAGATGAGAAGAGGAACACAAGATATTTTCTCATTTAATCTGAGATAGGCTATTATCATGATGAGTTCCAGGTTTCCAATTAATGGAGTCGTGGGAATGCCAGATAATGCGGTTCATGTTCTACCATGATAATCAGAGCTAATACAGTACATGTTCCTTTGAATAACAGGGAGCATTTGGAGGGCTAAATGTCATGAGTAAGGTAACAATGTTTTCAGATGATCAGGCAAGTGGTAAAGGCCAGATAAAACCTAATAGCTTGAATGTACCTGAAGAAGCTTCCTCAACCTGGTGCTAATATCAGCCACAGAATTCCTCACCTTTGACCAGTGGGAATGCACATTAAAATTAAATAAATTGTCGTTTGCTTTCTTTTTATTACTTTTCTTTCCATATTTTGTTTTTATAAATATTCACATTAAAGAAAGAGTGCAGAGCAAAGTCTCTGAAAAACATCTACTGGAAAAGAATAATTTTGTCAATTATTTTAGGGACACTGCTTCATGAAAACTAATGAGAGGGGAGGAAATGCTAAAATTAGCTATCACTAAAATTCAAAACATATACTGTAGATGACAGAAAAATAACAGTGGGGACTCAAGGGTCAGTCCCTCCACTGAAGAAACCATTAAGATGGCAAAACTGACAGAATCAATTTTTAAAAACCATTCTGTTATCTAATAAAACATCTCTCAGCAGTTAGAGGGGTGGCTAAGGAAGAAAAGACAACAAAAGCTTGTGAAGAAAATGAGACATTTTGGGTATCCAGTGTCATTCCCTGGAGACAATAGCTGACATTCCTGGGGCAGTTTCCTGGCCCTAGAAGACTAATATAAAACTTGTAGTTAAATTACTACTGCATTGAGTGGTTTGGGGTTGTTCATTTTCTCCAGCCTGGAGGTTTTCAGAGGGATTGGTATGGAGGCTGATCTCTATTTCAATGTCCTTGAACTGGAGTCTGTTTTTAGGTGGTAGATGTGGCCACTGAGAGATTTAAAGAGACATACTTCCTGTAGCTTCCTGAGACAAAGGACAATGAATGGGATAAGCAGAGGATCTACCCAGAGGACTAGGAAAAGAGAGGCTTAGGATGGATCTCCTTGGGGAAAAATAGCTCATAAGACCCACCTTATAAACAATATAGGCAGGAGTGAAACATACCTTCCCAAGGCCAAAAACTTGTTGGTAAAGACCTGGGTCCCTTGCACTTTCACCTCTGGCAGATCTGTGGGCTCCTTGAAGCAGGAGGTAAATGTTAAGGTGCAATTGGAAGCAGTTTGACTTAGGGTTGGAAGGCCTCACATAGTGTCAAGATTCAGAACCAGGAAAAATCTATTAATTTTTCTCTTTAGCTTCAGACATTAGAACAAACAAACCATCAAACAAACAAAAAGCTCAAGCCACTCACTGACTAATGAGATAGAAAAATAGGGACTTTTCTGATCACACTTGATAGTGAATACACTATTATTAAAAGTAGTTTCTTAAAGTCTGTAAATCAATAAATAAAGCAACAACTGGTTGAGAGGAAAGATTCTGACTTCCAGAATAACCTCATTATACTACAAAAAATTTACACTTTTTAGAAACAGTGACAAGACTTATAAAGAAATTACAAAGTATGGTCTATTCACTGGACTTTGGTAGTGACAAATATGGAAGAAAGAAATTGACAGGATCTGACCCTCAGAAAATGAAGACATTGAACATACTAGATGATGACTTCTTCTTAAGGGTCTAATTGTGTTAAAACAGTTCAGTTAAACTATGGAGTAAGAAAGTCAAGAAATCAGAAGAATGAAAAATATATGGAACATATTAATCAAGTGACAAAAATTAGATAAACAAATCAGAAATTTTGAATCTGCAAGGTATAATAACTAATATGAAAAATCAGAAGACTTCAAAAGCAAATTTTAGCACCCATGGAAAGAATCAACAATCAAATATGGGTAATTCAAATAATCCTGTCAGGAGAGAGCCAAAAAATAAATGAAAAAAAAAATAGGAACACAGCCTACTGGACTTAAAGGACTGTATCTAGTGTACCAAACATGTATTATGGGAAACCCAGAAGGAACTAGAAAGGGGCTAAGAGTATTTGAAGAAATAATCTTTATAATTCCGAAATTTGAGGAAAAATATGGATTTACATATCCAGAAGTTCACTGAATTTCATTCAATTAAGAAAAACTCAGAAAAAAGCGCAGTGAGACAGTTTAAAATCCAGTGTCTGAAGTCACACCATTTCTGGTTCTTTATTACACCAGCTCTTAGAAATCAAAATATTGACAGGTAGAAGTGGTACAAACCTGTAAGCCCAGTTACTCTGGAGATGAAGGTAGGAGATCATCAATTCAAGATGAAATTTCTTAATTTAGCAAGACTCTGTCTCAAAAGGAAAACAAATTCTTTTGGGGTTGGGAAACATTTCTCAATGAGAGTATCAATGGTAGAGCTTCCCTGGGTTCAATACCCAGACTTGCAAATAAAGAAAGGAAGGAAGAAAGAAAAAAGGAAGCAAGGAGGAAGGAAGAAAGAAAGGGAAATATTTCCTAACAGTTGTACTGATTTTCACTTATTGACTTATGGAAAAAACTTATGTAGATAAATTTTGATTGATTCAGACTATCAAATTTTGGTCAATCTATCAATGTATATCCCTCTCTATATATATTTCTATGTACCTCCATATTTTTTTATAATGTATACACATTTATATGCATAATATTAACATAAATTATACCATTTAACATTTACATTTCTTTTCTACATTGCAGATATTCTCCTTTGCATTTCAGCTGGAAT
>NW_025999853.1:50458750-50490668 GCF_001458135.2 Marmota marmota marmota | reverse complement strand
ATATATATATATATATATATATATATATATATATATATATATATATATAGAAAGAAAGTCATGAGTACAGCCAATACTGTTTTATTCAATAATCTTAATTTTCAGAATGCAGGATAGGGCCACAGTAGTAAGCTTATCAAAATCTTCATAGGCAGTCATTGAACAAAAAATTATCCAAACAAAAAACTAATTTTATTTGAAATTAACAACTATTCACAACACTTATTATCAGATTTAAACTTGGAAAAAGAGCAGGTTGACTCTTTTGACAACTTTTTCAAACTTTGGTTGAATTGCAAACATTGCCCTCTTATGAACTTAAGTTTGGATAAAACCATTGTATATAAATGAATCATGTGAATAAAATTTCAATAAAGTTTACTGTATGCTTTATTATTATTATTTTCAGTTCACTACAAAATTTATGTCTTAGCATTTTTGGATAAACAGTTCATTGTTAAACATTAGCAGCACTTCGTTTCTCTATTTCCATATGTACTGAAGGAGCTAAACTTCAGAATACCATATTGCTTAAGTCATATCTACATCAATAGGTACAAGCAAACCCATCCTTACACAGAATCTCTAAAGTGACTATTGGAAAAATAAAATGCCTAGTCAAGCAAAGAAAGAAATGTACACAGAATTCTGGAATGCCTAGAAAACTCAACTCTATGATGCTTAAGAAGAGATCTAGGTGAACGTTCCAATTCTAAAAGAAGTTGCTATCAATTTAGCAGAACATTTCTTGTAAGCACATGAAGTCAATATTTTTTGCCAAGAAATACAGATGTTTTAAATACTCATACTTTCAGAAAAAAATTGTGAATTTTAATTTGTTTTTGATTATATATATCCTTGTTTATCTAGACACTTGTTAGAAAGAACCCTGTTTTCAATGAGAAGAAAAAAGAAATGAAATGCTGAGATTTGAATGAATACAAAAGGCAGTGTTCCACAGTACATGAAATAATTTCATCTGTGCATACATTTCTGTAGAAGAATATTGTTAAAGTGGTGAATGATGAATACTGCACAAAATTTTCTTCTTACAAGTTTGAAGCTATAATTAACAAATTGTAGAGGAAAGATTTATACCAAACTGTAAAGATGTTAAACATTCCTAATTCCAAATTCTCCAAAGTGTGTGTGTGTGTGCCTGCATGTGTGTGTGTATATATAAAGAATAACATCATACAAACACAGGAAAACAATTTAAGGCATCATCCTTGAGAACTGCAAGGGTGCTAGAATGCAAAATGGTTTAAACCAACACAAAAATAAAAGAAGATAACATCACATTCAGCAATACCAAAGGCAAGACAGGTTCTTTCCAAAAACAAACTATCAAACAATCCCTCCACACAAAAAAAAACCCTCTAGGGTGATATCCAGACTCAGAATTGGCAAATTAAAAGAAAACAACAGGTTATGGTGTCAACCATCAGTGTAGTTCATTAAAGATGTATCCTAGTGAGAATACTGGGAACTGCTAGAAATCTCAAAGTCACGCTTGCTAGAACTTTGAAATTAGAGTAAAAAAGCATTAAACAACATACATTAATACAATGAAGGATTTAATTCACAAAAAGATACAAGCTCTATGCACTAAATTGCATAAGACAATATACATGATGCAGGAACCTTCGGAGAGAGAAGAAGATATGGAAACATACTAGAAGACATTTACTCACAGAAGAGTTTACGCTAGCCCTCTGCTTATGCCCTTGGAAAAGTAATTTTCACAGTGGCTTGATGATAATTACTAAGCTTTGGCTTCATGCTCTTCAGTGATCCTAAAGCCTGAATTTTTGAATTTTCATTAAATGTCATTCTCATTTAGCATCAAAATTTTCATACTTAGGAAATTTTCAGGACATGTACATGTAAAATGATAACTGTGCCAAGTGAGATCAAAATGGAAAGATGAAGCACACAACCTTTAGGAACAGGCCATTGATTAGGGAGTGGATGCCCAAATATCACAATGTTGGTAGAGCATTGCCTATGAGGTTCCTTTAATGTCCAGGCAATGAATTTCTGTACCTTAAAACTTGTTTGACAAACATTTCTTGACCAAGTTTTTAAAGGATTGTTTGACCTGCTGGTTCCTTAGGGTATAAATAAAAGGATTTAACATTGGGGCAACAGAGGTATTGAGCACAGCGATGCCCTTGGTCAAGGCTTTTCCTTCTTTGGCTGAAGTTTTGACATACATGAAAATGCAGCTTCCATAAGAAATGGAGACAACAATCATGTGTGAGGAGCAAGTGGAAAAGGACTTTTTCCTTTGCTCAGCAGAGGGGATCCTCAGAATTGTTTTAATGATGAACACATAGGACAGAATCACTAATGTTAAGGTTGTAATAAGCGTTAATATGGCCAGGAGAAATGCCAAGAGCTCTAGGAAGGATGTGTCTGTGCAGGAGATCAGGAGCAAAGAAGAGGTGTCACAGGTGAAGTGGTCAATGATGTTGGAGTCACAGAAATCCAGTTGTAGTCCCACAAGCCCACGTGGAAAGATGATGAGGAAGCCGGCCAGCCAAGAACCAAGGACAAGCAGGGTGCAGACCCTGCTGTTCATTATTGTTGTGTAGCGCAGTGGCTTGCAGATAGCCACATAACGGTCATAGGACATCGCAGTCAAAAGGAAAAATTCTGTTGCACTAAGCAGTATGAGGAAAAACACCTGGTCCATGCAAGAATTGTAGGAAATGGTCTTATCCCCTGTTGTTATGCTGACCAGGTATCTAGGAATAGAAACTGTGGTGAATGAGATTTCTAGGAAAGAGAAATTCCTGAGGAAGAAATACATGGGTGATTTCAGGTGCAAGTCTACCAGAGTGAGGGTGATAATTGTTAAGTTTCCAGTAATGCTCAGTATGTAGGTGAAAAGTAGAAAGAGAAAAATGAAAATATTGAGCTTTGAGTCATCTGTTAATCCCAGAAGAATGAACTCAGTTGCAGATGTATGATTTTTCATTTCCTATTGTTCCTTTCTTCCAGGTCTAAAGATGAAAATAAAAACCAATTCTTTAATAAGTTTAGGACAGACTTTTGATCACTTTTTCTGAATCAGAAAACATAAAAGGCCTGTAAAGAAACAATAAATTAACCATCAAAATACACTAAATTTGGGGACTGAGGTTGTAGTTCAGTGGTAGAGCACTGGGATGGATTATCAGCACCACTGAAAAATAAATAAACAAAGGTACTGTGTTCATCCACAACCAAAAAAAAAAAAAAAAATTTGAAAAAGAAGATGCACTAAATTTGGAAAGTATACATAAACCACAACCAAATAATCTATGTGTGTTACCTGCAGTGTACATCTCCATCCATTTAACATCAATCTAGTCTCTTTATAGGTTTAATAAGTGCATCTGCTTAAGAAAATTATATTGTCAAATGTGCCCTACTTTCCTTTAAATATCTGACCATGAGTGTGTAAAAACAAAGTAGAAAATCTTAAAATATAAAATATTTGTTGTTAAAATACTGTCCCAATGAGCACATGTTCTGAATTTCTGAACATGAAACCTTTTGAAGTGTGTGTGTTTCTTAATTTTCCATGATAATCAGTATCATTCTTACTGGCATGTAGAATTAATAATTTCACAAATGAATCATCACAATGGAAAGAATTATTTACATAATTCTAAAGAAGCAAACTCAGAATTTTACAATGATTAAAACTTTTCCTTTTTGAATTCAATAATAATTTATCACTGTATAGATGGCTTTCTGAGGGCCAAAGTTAAGTGATGTAGGTTATACAATGATTAGAAAGGAGAAAAAATAAATGAAGCAAGAAATTTAAAAATGCACTTACATTGAGATAATCCCACATGGTAGCAGTTTAACGCTGAAACCCAAATGCTAGGTTACTTTTCCTTGAGTGACAATGTTGGATGCTCTGCTTTCAGATCTTTGCATACACTTCGCAGTCTGTGCCTACCTCTGATTTTCTTGCATAATGACAACCTTATGTAGCATATTGATGGAATTTGGGCTGATGATGCTTGCTATATACAGTAAACCTGCTTGTAGGAATGCTCCACTATTGCTAACATCACAGAGGCCCTAGTGGGATTGGGACATGCCCTCAAGTACTGGCAGAAGATCCTATAACCAGACCTAAGCAAAGAATCCAAGAAGTTCTGCTGTTTATAGTCTGGGAACAAGCTTGTGACCTCTTGAGAAATCTGGTGTTCTGGGCGGTGGCAGAAACTCTAAGGGCAGGCCCAAGTAATCAATTCATGCTCAATCTGAAAGTGAGTAACCCAGGTAGCTGTACAAAATTGTCATTGAGTAAAAGAGTTTCTGGTATCAACTTATTATTTAGGAGTAGAAGTATAAGTTTGGAATTGGAGATGGCAGGAGAAAAATAGACAGTTTAGAACTGGTTACAGGGAAGGATTTCAGAGCCAGAGATCATGCATTCATGGAATGTATAAAAGCTATGAGAGAGAGAGAGAGAGAGAGAGAGAGAGAGAGAGAGAGAAGGAAGAAAGGAAATAAGGAAGAAAGGAATATAGGAAGGGATAAGGGGAGAGAGAGGAAGAAAAAGGGCTGGTGAGAAAGCAGGAAAGAAAATAATGGAATTCTTTAGGTGTTTGGGGGAAATACCTTAATTAGGTACTTTTAGAAATTGTATTTTTGTCCTCAATAATAAATAACAGGAAAATGTACAATGCTAGCCACAACAAGGAAGAAATGATAGTCTTGACTTACCTTGGGCTTCATATTGTTCATATTCTTTTCTTTCAACCTGAAACAAATATCTGTCAAAGTAATATAATACCACTTCATTGGAACATGTAAAAAAGCAGGAAATAGAGGAGAGGCCATAGAAAATTGTTAGTTATGATTTCATTGCTCTGACGAAAACACCCAACAAGAAAAATTAGAGGATATGATATTTCTTTTGGATGACTGTTTCATAGGTTCAGACCATGGATGGTTGATTCCATTGCAGTGGGTCTGAGGTGAGATGGAGCATCATGGCAGAAGGGGGAGGGAAGCTGATAACCTCGTGGCAAACAAGAAGATCAATAGATTGATCTATCTATCTATCTATCTATCTATCTATCTATCTATCTATCTATCTATCAATTCCAGGCACTGAGGACAAAATATAAACTCCAAAGTCATGCCTCCAGTGACTCCAACCACACCCCTCCCACTTATATAAGTACAGAGTTAATACATTCAATTTAAGATGGCTTTATTAGTTCACTATTCTCATAAGCTCATCACTTTATCTCTGAATATTTCTGTAATTGATTCAGGAGCTTTAGAGGGACACTCATATCCAAACCATAGCATATTAACTGTGCCATTTTTACATTCTTATTTTTTGATAGAAAGAATATTCTGTATGTATTTCAGGAAAGATAAAGTTAGTACATAATCACATCAACAAGTTAAAATAAAATTGAGAGTATGATATAAACATAAAACTCAAAACATATATATCTGAAAAATTCCTTATATATCATTTACTTCTTTTCTTTAATTTTTTTAGTTATAGATGAACACAATATCTTTATTTATTTATTTTTATGTGATACTGAGGATCAACCCCAATGCCTCACACATGCAAGGCAGGTGCTCCACTCTCTTATCCCCAGCCCCAACCCTCATTTACTTCTATACTCCATGTTTGCATAAATAATGCAAACTATACTCTACTGACATATGTATCCAAAGGAAAAAATAACAAACATAGTTCCTTTTACATTAGAAACCAAGCAAGCATAATTTATATCCTGATTTTATTTTCTTATGGGTGATTTTTCTATTGGACAATTTAGGGTCTGGTTCATCATTTCAGATGCTGAATTCTTTGAGTACAGTATGTATGATATATATGCTGAATTTGAATTGCTTTTGTCCTTAGAATTGTGTTGTATCTATCTGGATGTGCTATGGCAGATGAATCTATGGAAGTGTGGGAGAAATACTGGTGACTGAGGTTGATTGTCTTATTTTCAGAGAATGGTCAATGAAGGACAGAATTTGTCTAACTCCCCCCCCAAAAAAAGGGTATCTTTCCCCTTTCTTGTGTTTTCTAATTAGATCCCCTTAGTTATACGTAACACTAGGATTCACTTTGGCATGTATGAAAGCATGGAATATAATTTGCTCTAATTCAATCCCCACTATATCCCCTTTCCCTCTTCCTTTCACTCTCCTTGTTCCCTTTCCTCTACTGAGTTTTCTGCCATTTACTTATATTTTGCTTATAAATTATTGTCTTGTGGATATGCATAACGGTGAGATTCACTCTGGTACATTCCCTTATGTACATAAGAAAACTGGTCAGTTTGTCCCACTGTTCTTCCCTTACCTGTTCTTCCTCTCTCTTCCTCAATTCTTTCTTCTACCTGATTTATCTTTCTTCTATTGGGATGGAACCCCTCATTTTCTTTGCTTTTTCTTTTTCCCCTTATTTTGGACTGGTTTCTACATATAAGAGAAAACATTTGACCTTTGACTTTCTGAGTCTGGCTCAATTCACTTAGCATGATTGTCTCTATTGAGCTTCCACTGATCAGAAAATGGCATCATTTCATTCTTCATTACCTGAGTAATATGCCAATGTATATGTGTACGACATTTTCATTACCCATTCATCTGTTGAAGGGCACCCAGGTTGGTTCCACAGCGTATTATTGTTAATTGTGGTGCTATAAACATTGTTTTGGCTGCATTTTTACATAATGCTGATTTTACATTATTTTTTAAATATAGAAAATTTTCTATAGCATTATACAGGGGCTGAAAGGGGAAAAGAGAAAGACTGGGCAAATGAGAGGAAAAAAAAGGAAAAAAAGTGGGAAAGAAGAATACACACGAAGTTGAAAAGAAGAAAAATATAGATGGGGTGGGATTGATGCAGTAATGCAATAGATAATAGTAGATAATGTTGGAGAGAGACTAGGAGTAAGAGGAGCAAGAGTAAACCAGAGGTGGGAAAGCACAGAACAATTCTAATTAATGCTTTAAATTATTAGAAAAAATATATGGAAAGGTGTTGAAGATACAATGTCAGCTATTACGGTAACAACTACCTCTCCAGACAGAGAGTAATATGTATTAATATATATGATTAAGTTGAAGTTTGTGTTATTTATAGTAAACATGGCAACATGAAGAAAATTCTTATTGAAAATGGCTTGGATTTTATTAGGATTTGGAACATTTAGAAGATGTCCATCATTCTTGGTTTTGGACCCCTCCAGAGGAGCTGGGTCACAGGAGACACTCCCTAAGTTGCTATGGATCTCCCACCAGCTGATTCTGGTTTGTCGGCTCAGGAGCCTGTGACTGACTGACAGGAGGTGTCATGTCATGTCTGTTGGATGTTTTTATTGTGTGCAGGAGTTTAAGATGCTGGGCTCTGGGCTAGGGCTGTGATTGCCAAGAAGCATGTTGTACTTGCTCTCCTCTTCAGGATCCTTTTCAAGGTGGTGAAGGGCCTGATGGCAGTGTACAAGCAGAGGTCCCATGATTGTGGATTCTGTGTGGGTGATTTGTGGTTCAGAAGCATTTCCCCTGGCTGGCACAGGTCACTGGGGTACTGTTCTTAATATTGAGTAAAAAGATTCAGCTGATTCATCTTGATTCTAGCTTCCACTGCCCAGGTTGTGAATGGCAGGCTTCACTTCCCCTTTGACTGTAACTGAGGTAGCATCCAGTAGGTGTTCAAACAGTGCCTAAACACTCACCATCTCTGGCCATGGGTCAGTCTGGGTGCCGTTGTTCTCCACTGCATTGAACTCGGACGACTTTCCACCTTGATTGACCTCCCAATGCCTGTGGTCATAATCCAGACACCTGCACTTTAAGCTTCCTGGGGTTCAGGCAATTTCTCCTCATGGCCTTCTGCTGACTGCTGCCATGGTCCAAGGACTGCCCTCTTTGCCACTGGATTTCCAGACAGTTTCCTTCTGGGATAGGCCTCATGCAGGAGGCTGCTGCCATCAGAAGAATCGTTCCTTCTTAGGGCTGAGGCAACTTCCTGGCCAGGCCTCCTGTGTAATGATGAGCCTGTATAATGATCCTGACAGCTTCTATTTCCTCTATTTGTGCTCAAACTGCTTTCTCCCCTGGATATGAGCTCTCACTTCCTGCACAGAGAATTCTGGGTGGCCACAATTGTGGGTGCCCTTCTCTATGATTCCTGAGGAGAATGTGTGGTGTACTGTAGTAAGCTTTAACTTCGTGGAGTGGGTCTTTTCCACACCGCTCCCCTTGCTCTTGATGAGAGGGAGGGAATTCAGCTATTTTATCTAGCAGTGATCCCTCAGCAAGTTCTTTCTAGATATGCGGGTCCCTCTGGTTTAGTCTGTTGCTTACTGTAGGTGGCAAGATGCTGTATTAATTTAAAGGGTGTGTGTTCAGCTGTGGGATCCACAAAATGGCTGTAGAGCCCAACTCACCTTTCTCTTCAAGATTTGTTTAAAGTGCCTGATCTGAGCCAGGGGCGGTGTTGCACTCCTGTAATCCCAGTGACTTGGGATGCTGAGGCAGGACCCTCATAAAGATGATCTTATTATTCAATCTTTGGAAATCATATTGTTTAGTCATAAGTCAAATTTTAATGATTCTTGATCTATTTCATAAAATTAAATATAATTCTATTTTTTTGCAAATTCAGTTAAATCTTTCTGCTCTTGCCATTTTGAAAAATTGACCCTAATATTTCTTCTCTGACTGAAGTTGACACAAATCTACCTCAGCCCTTATACACAAATAGTGTCATGGTATAAAAGTTACAATTTTATTTCTCAAAACATCAATTACATAAAAGTGAAATAAATCAAATTAATATCATTAAGATTAATTTTCAGAATGAACTGGGCATAGCATTCCTATGTTCATATGTAAGTGCATGACCAGTGTAACTCCACATTGTGTTCAATCATAAAAAACGATTCTAATTAGAAAAAGGTATACTCCATGTATGTGTAATATGTCAAAATAAAACCTACTGTCATATATATATAATTAACAAATAAAAAATATTAGTTTTCAGAAAACCATTGTATAACAGCTTTTATAAAGTTCCTATTTGTAAAAGAATAATCTGATAGCTTTCTTTATTTTCAAAGGTGTGATAGAAAAGGAAATACATTAGAAACAAAGTAATATATAATCATAGTATGTAAATATATAATAATTTGTTTTCCTCCTCCTCCACCTTGTTTTACTTTCTAGTATAGAAAACATCTACTTAATTATTACTTTATGAATCACAATCCTCCTCATGTGTTCTATTTTTTTGCAAGGAAAAAATAGAACAACGAAATTGATACGCAAGGGAGGAATGCCACTTGCCCAAAGTAATATACACAGATAATGTAGCATCTCTTTTTGTCTTATACTATACCATTTCTAGTATTTGGCATGGACTCAGCTTCAATTTTATTTAACAAATGAGTAAGTGAATTAATTATTTGTTTTAGCTCTATGGGATTAAGCTCTGCATCCATACAACAATTATTTTGAGTTGGTCAATCCTGACTGACGTACAGACCAGTAGTGGTGTGTACCAACAAAATGGGAATTTTAGGTAATGAGAATCTTATAATCCAAATGAGGAAGGTACTCAGCATCTTGAGGACATTTTCCTGGGTTGCTAAGTCTTATGTACTGCTACCAATACTAAGAAAAGAGAGACAAGCTGAGAAAACCTTGAGGGAACCTTGAGATTAGTGTGACTTAAAGGGTAGTCAAATTAATTAGGAAGGGTGTACATGATGATGAAATGGGGTAATTCCTGCTGTGTCTGTTATGTTTCTGTTAGATCCTGCCAAGAGTTTTAGCTAAGATGCTGCCTACTTCTTCCTTAGGTGGGGTTGTAGCATTTTCAAACTCAGTTGTTACAAAAATTCAACAAGATCTAGGCAGAGAAAATAATGCAAAATTTGACATTAGTGCCTTCAAGAGCCCTGGGAGGCCAGAATACAGTTGCTAGAGGAGGATCTCCTCACCTTGAAAATAGCCCTTGGCTTCCCTCAAAGAAATGAATTGTTAAGAGTTCCACAATTTTGAAAGATAAGTAACAATGTGGATGGAGAATAGATATACTCATGTCTATGTCATTACAGTCACATATTGAGCTCTTTTCTGATTATCTGTACTAATATAAAGAAATGTTTTAGATTGAAAAAGATTATTGTTATACATTTTGTCAAGTTTTTCTCTGTTGTACAGCTCCTCAGTTACTTAAAATTCAAAAGTTTTGCCCTTTGCCTTAAATTATCCATTTATCAACCCAAGTTTCAATTGGTAATTATAGGACAGGTCCAAGGTGGCTATTGTTAGACTCCCTCATGGAAGCTTTTGGCAGGCTATGTTTTTAGTATATAGCCAAGTTCATGAATGATTCATTCACTCACTCATGTAATCTACTTGCAATGTGCCACCCTTGACCTGCATATAAAAGGGTCTGTGAAATGACTCAGGGACTAGGGACTGGCTAGGGATTGCTGCCTCCTCTGAATTAAACACCTTTATTATCCCTAACTGTGCCGCACATCTTTCTTCAACTGCCAGAGTCCCAAACCTTCCTTTCTGGGCCTGACTTCCCCTATGCCAATTAGTGTACTTGGCATAATCTTCCATAGGTAAGAGATGCATTGACTAGTGGACAGGGGGCCTTTCAGGACTATGGGTTAGTTGCCATAGTTCCATTAACATGGACTCCTGTGGAGAGTTGCAATAGGGCAGATAGGTTCCCTGTGAGCATACAGAAGATATTATAAGAAGTTAGCCTCCACCTATGAGATGATGTCACTTGGAAATCTAGTGGGTTTCATTTTTCTGATTGACCTGTGGGCAAACATGGATCTGGCAAGACAGACAGTGAACAAAGCACCAGAGCCCAGGCACCAGCCACAGCCAAGGAGGAAGGTAGCAGCAGTGGTATGGCTAGAATGAAGAAACAGCCCAAGAAGACACCCACATGGCCTCTGGGGTCACAGGATGGGTGTTTCTTACAGCTCTGATAGCAAAACTTAATGCAGCTCTGTGAGAGACTGCCAAAATGAGAGAGTTGCAAGATAAGGAAGAGCCCTGGGAGGCCAGAATACAGTTGCTGGAGGAGGATCTCCTCACCTTGAAAATAGCCCATGGCTTCCCTCACATTCATGACGAAATCTGAGAAGAAGGAAGAAAATTAATACCTGCAAGTCTGGCCAGTGATAATGAAGAAAATGAAACAGCAGTATCTGATGGCTCTAGTGGGCAGTCAGCAGGGCTGCCCAGGTAACCAAGTTCACCATGTGCCTCCTGATAAGAAAAGTTGGTGAACTTGGGAAAATAATCTAGGCAGAGGCCAGTAGAGCCCCTGGCTATTTTGTTGTTACACGCGTGAGATTTAAAGATGAATAGTATTATGTACGTGCCCTAAAAATGCAGAGCTTAGCATGCTTCCTTACAGCAGAGGTTGCAAAACTGTCAATGCTGAGGAGGTGTTTAGAGGAGCCAAGAGAGAGCCCAGGTGTGCTTGGGTGAGCCCAGGTGAGAACAGGAGTTGGCAAGGACAAGAAACTTCAGGAGGTGGTAAGGCCTATTACCTATGTAAGTGACCAGAAACAAGCACATACCTTGGAGATAAGGCACTTATACTGTGCAATGCTTGGTACACTGATGACTTCATTTCTGGACAACCACCTGTGTGGTTTGTGGTAGCTATAGAGACAGAGAGACACACTGTCAAGTTTGATACTGGTACAGGACAAAATAGCCAGTGAACTGAGCTAAATAACACTTGAATGGTGGTAGCAAATGAAGTATCCTCCAGAGTGAGATGTACTGAGAACTGTGCTGTGTATTGGGGTCAAGTTCTATGGCAATAGCTCTGGGAGCTAGGCCATCTGTTCCCAGGGGCTACAGGTGATTATATGGCATGTCACTGGTCATGCTCCCTTGACTAGTCCAGGGAATGCTAAAGCAGATGTTTTGGTTAGGGGGTGCAGTGATGGAAGAGGGTCCTTCCCATTTTTACCTGGTGGCATGGTTGCATAGCTCCTACAGCATGCAGATGTGAAAACTATGTGCAATGTAATCAATTGGGGACTGCCTTTAAAGTGGAATGCTCTGCTAAGACACCTGCCAGGCATGTGGTTTGTGCTCATGAGTAACTATATATTCTACCACTTGGATCCAGGGACGGCCAGATAATGTGTGGATACATCCTCTCAACACAATGGCATGTTAACTACATCAGGCCTTTACTGAAGTCAGAGGGGCCATGTTTGCCTTGATGACAGCTACAAGCTCAATGTTTCCAAGCCCAGTTGTGAAGCAAATTGGTGTATTATCATTTATGCCCTGATAGAGTTGACGTGGGCCTTATACAGTTGGCTCATCACAATAAATAGGGATCAAGGTCCCCATTTCACAGGTCAGGATGTGCAATGATAGACAACTCAGGTAGATACAATGGAAGCTACAAATCATCCATAGCCTGCAGGCATCATAGAAGAATATGATGGCTGCTTAAGGAAGGTCTTACAACTGCAGTCTACTCACATTGTATATAGGGGTGGGTATAGCATCTATGGGCAATAGGACAAGCTCTGAATCAGTATTCTCACTCAGGGGAGCAACTCCTGTGGAGGCTTTGCTGCAATGTACATTGGTCCCAATACAAATCCAGGTGAAAACAAAGGATGTTGTACTCAAGCCTGTGTTTGGGAAGCAACGAATTTTTTTTTCTCCCAATGGAGAAAATTGGGGGCAAACTGGATTGTCCCTGGCTCTGGAAAACAAAGTCCCCAATCTTTTTGGGGTAGCCCTGCCAGTCTCATGGGGAAAAGGTATGGTGTTTGATCTCCTAGTGATATCATGGGTGACTAGTGAATGCCACCATCCTCCATGTACCTGTGCCTTGGCCAGGTCCTACATATGGGACACAGATTTCAAAGGGCACATTCTTAATTTTCCCTTGTCCAGCTATGAGTTCCCTGATGCTGGTACACACAGAAACTGGTGAAGTTCAAGACCAAGCTGTATAAGTGTGGGAGCACCTCTCATGTAAGCCACCACAGGTAGCCACTGTGTTTTCCTGGGACTTGAAGATGGCATGCCTTCTCCCAGATGGGTGTGATTTACCTGTACTCTTGTCTGTAACTGCTTTGTCCTTTCATCTCTCGGTGTGCCCTTACCAACACCATTCGGAACTGGGTATACACCTACACCAGAGGAGCAAACACCTCTGTGTGCTGACTATGCACCAAAGTGCCTGTGAGTTCTGCTGCCAGACTGCATTGTCAAATTCAGATTATGATCCTAGGCAATTAATTGTATATGGCTGGAAAAGACTTTTATTTCCACTTCAAAATGAGATGAAACTGGAAATGGTTTTTAGTGTTCCTACATGGTGGGCCATGTCTTTTGGTTTTATGCTGTTAAAATTTGTACTTTTTTGTGGCTTATGGATGCAGGGCTTTGCCCCACTTCCTAAGGGATCATTGTGGGAGACTTCAAACATGTAGATTGTATGGTGAGGGGTAGATTGTAGGTCAGGCTCAAGATACTATAATTAGAATCCCTCCTAGAGATTTCCCATGGGATGTTTTTAGCATGCATCGAAATTCATGAACACCCTGATTAAGTGTATGTACCCAGGGTCATAATCATGTGCCTGTGAGCATGCACTCACTTATGTAACCTGTTAGCAATGTGCCTTCTTTTTTGGCCTGCATATAAAAAGGGCCTATGGAGTGACTCCTGGGATGAGGGGCTGCCTAGGGCCTGCTGTCACCTCTGAATAATGCATGTCTACTATCCGGACTGTGTCTTGCACCTTCTTTGAAATGCAGGAGCCATGACTCTTCCTTCTGAGGTCTGAGCCTCAACCTAACAGCAAGAATGAGAAAAATCCAAATCAGCCTACAATAGTTTTTGTTTTCACTTTTTTTTGAATTTATACTCCATGTGTTTCATGACTTCTCTGAAATTATTCAATGATACATGAATTGGAAAATATTCTTCTCCATAAGAAATAGTCGTGTGTGTGTGTGTGTGTGTGAGTGTGTGTGTGTGTGTGTGTGTGTGTTTTAATATAATGTTACAGGAGTTTGTTCTGGAGGGGAACATAATCAACATATGTCTGGAGACAGAACAAGGGCATATACAGCACAATCAATTTGGACAACACTTTACTGAGATTACCTCTGAAAAACATCTACTGGAACAGAGTAATATTGTCAGTTATTTTAGGGACCACTAGGTATTGGAGGAATACAGAATTTCATCAATCATGCCAGTCTTTGCATGGAACAAAGAGGATGATTGTTGAAATGACTGCTTGATAAATGAGTTTTGAAGTTAATCTTCCAATTACTATTTTAAATGAAGAGATTCATCTTGGTTCTTAGTAAGTTTCAATGAGAAAATATGGATTTTGAGAATGAAGCAGTGACCTAAAAGAAATGCCAGAGATACCACAGCACAAATAAAGATGAAGAAATACTTTTCTGGGTAGAACTGATGTTCTTTTGGGAAGAAGTACATTCTAGTTGAATGCATTTACAAATTACTGAATGTGTCTTGAATGCATGTCATTTGAGGAGTTAGAGAGAACAGATGAAAAGAGGCACATGAGACTGGATATTTTCTGATTTAATCTGTTATAGGTCATTAGCATAATAAATTCAGGTTTCAATTAAGAGTCATGGGAATGCCAGATAATGCGGTTCATGTTCTACCATGATACTCAGCTAAAACAGCATATGTAACTTTGAATAACAGGGAGCATTTTGATGGCTGGTTGTCATGAGTATGGTAAAAATGTTTTCAGATAATGAGGCAAGTGGTAAAGGCCAGATAAAACCTAATAACTTGAATGTACCTAAAGAAGCTTCCTCAGCCTGGTGCTAATATCAGCCACCGAATTCCTCACCTTTGACCAGTGGGAATGCACATTAAAAATAAATAAAATGTCTTTTGCTTTATTTTTATTTCTTTTCTTTCCATTTTTGTTTTTATAAACATTCACATTAAAGAAAGTGTACAGAGCTAAATCTCTGAAAAACATCTCCTGGAAAAGAGTAATTCTGTCAATTATGTTAAGGCCACTGCTTCATGAAAATTAATGAGAAGTGGGAAAATGCTAAAATTAGCTATCACTAAAATTCAAAACATATACTGTAGATGACAGAAAAATAACAGTGGGGACTCAAGGGTCAGTCCCTCCACTGAAGAAACCATTAAGATGGCAAAACTGACAGAATCAATTTTTAAAAACCATTCCATTATCTAATAAAACATCTCTCAGCAGTTGGAGGAGAGGCTAAGGAAGAAAAGACAACAAAAGCTTGGGAAGAAAATTCCCTGGAGACAATAGCTGACATTCCTGGGGCAGTTTCCTGGCCCTAGAAGACTAATATAAAACTTGTAGTTAAATTACTACTGCATTGCATGGTTTGTTGTTGTTCATTTTCTCCAGCCTGGAGGTTTTCAGAGGGACAGGTATGGAGGATAATCTCTGTTTCAATGACCTTGAACTGGAGTGTGTTTTTAGGTGGTAGATTTGGCTACTGAGAAATTTACAGATATATACTTCCTGTAGCTGCCTGAGATGAAGGACAATGAATGGGATAAGCAGAGGATCTACCCAGAGGACTAGGAAAAGAGAGGCTTAGGATGGATCTCCTTGGGGGAAAATAGCTCATAAGACCCATCTTATAAACAACATAGGCAGGAGTGAAACATCCTTCCCAAGGCCAAAAACTTGTTGGTAAAGACCTGGGTCTCCTGCACTTTCACATCTAGCAGAGGTGTGTGCTCCTTGAAGCAGGAGGCAAATGTTAAGGTGCAATTGGAGGCAGTTTGACTTAGGGTTGGAAGTCCTCATCTGAGAGTCAAGATTCAGAACCAGGAAAAATCTATTGATTTTTCTCTTTAGCTTCAGACATTACAAGAAACAAACAAACAAAAAGCTCAAGCCACTCACTGACTAATGAGATAGAAAAATAGGGACTTTTCTGATCATACTTGATAGTGAATACACTATTATTAAAAGTAGTTTCTTAAAGTCTGTAAATCAACAAATAAAGCAACAATTGGTTGAGAGGAAAGATTCTGACTTCCAGAATAACCACATTATACTATAAAAAATGTCCACATTTTAGAAACAGTGACAAGGCTTATAACTGATGTGATTCTGCAATCTGTATATGGGGTAAAAATGGGAGTTCATAACCCAATTGAATCAAATGTATGAAATATGATATGTCAAGAGCTATGTAATGTTTTGAACAACTAATAATAATAATATAAATAAATAAATAAATAAATAAGAAATTATGGTCTATTCACTGGACATTGGTAGTGACAAATATAGAAGAAAGAAATTGACAGGATCTGACCCTCAGAAAATGAAGACATTGAACATACTAGATGATGACTTCTTCTTCAGGGTCTAATTGTGTTCAAAGAGTTCAGTTAAACTATGGAGTAAGAACATCAAGAAATCAGAAGAATGAAAAATATATGGAACATATCAATCAAGTGATCAAAAAATCAGATAGAAATTTTTGAATCTGCAAGGTATAATAACTAATATGAAAAATCAGAAGACTTCAAAAGCAGATTTTAGCACCCATGGAAAGAATCAATAATCAAATATGGGATAATTAAAATAATCCTGTCAGAAGTGACCCATAAAATAAATGAAAAAAAAAAAGGAACACAGTCTACTGGACTTACAGGACAGTATCAAGTGTACCTAAATATGTATTTTGAGAAACCCAGAAGAAAATAGAAAGGGGCAAAGAGAGTATTTCAAGAAATCATCTTTAGACTTCCCAAATTTGAGGGGAAATATGGATTTACATATCCAGAAGTTCACTGAATTCCATCCAGTTAGGAAAAACTCAGAGAAAAGTGCAGTGAGATACTTTAAAATCCAGTGTCTGAAGTCATACAATTTCTGGTTCTTTATTACACCAGCTCTTAGAAATGAAAATATTGACAGGTAGAAGTAGTACACACCTGAAGGCCAGCTACTCTGGAATTGAAGGTAGAAGATTGTAAATCCAAGATGAATTTTCTTAATTTAGCAAGACCCTATCTCAAAAGGAAAACAAATTCTTTTGAGGTTGGGAAATATTGCTCAATGAGAGTATCAATGGTAGAGCTTCCCTGTGTTCAATACCCAGACCTGCAAATAAAGAAAGGAAGGAAGAAAGAAAAACAGAAAGCAAGGAGGAAGGAAGAAAGAAAGGGATATATTTCCTAACAGTTGTACTGATTTTCACTTATTGAGTTATGAAATAAACTTATGCAGATAAATTTTGATTGATTCAGACTATCAAATTTTGCCCAATCTATCAATATCTTCCGTCTCTCTATATATATTTCTATATATCTCTATATTTTTGCATAATGTGTACATATACTATATGTATAATATTAAGATTTATTATGCCATTTAACATTTACATTTCTTTTCTACATTGCAGATATTCTCCTTTGCATTTCAGCTGGAATATTTTAGCCTTAGAAAAAGTTTCATATTTTGTCATTTCTTTGTCAATTGTGTCCTCCTATTGGAATTCATAGACAAACAAAATAATTATGTTTAGTTTTATTATGCATATCATAATATATTACCAATGATTGGCATGCTCTTATTTGAAGAAAAAATTTGGTATGATGTCACCTATCTGGTTGTTATTTACAAGACAAAATAAGGTGTAAGAGTTTACAATGATGAGAATATATTATTTAAAAAGGCAGAAATTTTCAATAATATGAATATATTGAAAAAAAGTCATGAGTACAGCAAATACACTTTTTTTCAATAACCTAAATTTTTGTAACGCAGGATACAGCCACAGTAGTAAGCTTTTCAAAATCCTCATAGGCAGTCATTGAACAATAAATTATCCAAACATAATAAAACTGATTTTATTTGAAATTAATCTAACAACTATTCAAAACACCTGTTATCATATTTAAAGATGGAAAAGAGCAGATTGAATTACAACTTGGTCCTACTGCAGTGAATTGCAAACATTGCCTTCTTATGAACTTAAGTTTGGATAAAATCAACAAAACCATTGTATAAAAATAAATCGTGTGAATAAAATTTGCAATAAAGTCTACTGTATGCTTTATTATTATTATTATTATTATATTCAGTTGCACTACAAAATTTATGTCTTAGCATTTTCGGATAAACACGTCATTGTTACATATTTAGCAGCACATCGTTTCTCTATTCCTATAAGCACTGAAGGAGCTATACTTCAGAGTACCATACTGCTTAAGTCATATCTACATCAATAGGTGCAAAGCAAACTCATCCTTACACGGAATCTCTAAAGTGACTACTGGAAAAATAAAAGGCCTAGTCAAGCAAAGAAAGAAATGAACACAGAATTCTGGAATGCCTAGAAAACTCAACTCTTTGATGCTTAAGAAGAGATCTCAGTGAACGTCCCAATTCTAAAAGAAGTTGCTATCAATTTAGCAGAACATTTCTTGTAAGCACATGAAGTCAATATTTTTTTGCCAAGAAATATGGATGTTTTAAATACTCATACTTTCAGAAAAAAACTGTTAATTTTAATTTGTTTTTGATTATACATATTTTTCTTTCTCTAGATACTTGTTAGAAAGACTCCTTGTTTTCATTGAGAAGAAAAAAGAAATGAAATGGTGAGAATTTGAATGAATACAAAAGGCAGTGTTACACAGTCTATGAAATGATATCATCTGTGCATGCATTTCTGTAGAAGAATATTGTAAAGTGGTGAATGATGAATACTGCACAAAATTTTCTTCTTACAAGTTTGAAACTATAATTAACAAATTGTAGAGGAAAGGTTTATACCAAACTGTGAATATTTTAAACATTCCTAATTCCACATTCTCCAAAGTGTGTGTGTGTGTGTGTATATATAAAGAATAACATCATACAAACACAGGAATACAATTTAAGGCATCATCGGTGAATCAGAATTTTGAGAACTGTAAGGATGATAGAATGCAAAACGGTTTAAGCTAACATAAAAATAAAAGAAGATAACATCACATTCAACAATACCAAAGGCAAGACAGGTTCTTTCCAAAAACAAACTATCAAACAACCCCTCCACAAAAAAAAAAAAAAAAAAAAAAAAAACCCTCTAGGGTGATATCCGGACTCAGAATTGGCAAATTAAAAGAAAACAACAGGTTATGGTGTCAACCATCAGTGTAGTTCATTAAAGATGTATCCTGGTGAGAATACTGAGAACTGCTAGAAATCTCAAAGTCACTCTTGCTGGAACTTTGAAATTAGAGTAAAAAAGCATTAAACAACATACACTACGACAATGAAGGATTTAATTCACAAAAAGATACAAGCTCTATGAAATAAATAACAGAAGACAATATACATGATACAGGAACCATCGGAGAGAGAAGATATAGAAACATACTAGAAGACATTTACTCACAGAAGAGTTTACGCTAGCCCTCTGCTTATACCCTTGGAAAAGTAATTTTCACAGTGGCTTGATGATCATTACTAAGCTTCAGCTTCATGCTCAAAGGAAAGTTCTTCAGTGATCCTAAAACCTGAATTTTGGAATTTTCATTAAATGTCATTCTCATTTAACATCAAAAATTTCATACTTAGGAAATTTTCAGGACATGTAAATGTAAAATGATAACTGTGCCAAGTGAGATCAAAATGGAAAGATAAAGCACACAACCTTCAGGAACAGGCCATTGATTAGGGAGTGGATGCCCAAATACCACAATGTTGATACAGCATTGCCTATGAGGTTCCTTTAATGTCCAGGCAATGAATTTCTGTACCTTAAAACTTGTTTGACAAACATTTCTTGACCAAGTTTTTAAAGGATTGTTTGACCTGCTGGTTCCTTAGGGTATAAATAAAAGGATTTAACATTGGGGCAACAGAGGTATTGAGCACAGCGATGCCCTTGGTCAAGGCTTTTCCTTCTTTGGCTGAAGTTTTGACATACATGAAAATGCAGCTTCCATAAGAAATGGAGACAACAATCATGTGTGAGGAGCAAGTGGAAAAGGACTTTTTCCTTTGCTCAGCAGAGGGGATCCTCAGAATTGTTTTAATGATGAACACATAGGACAGAATCACTAATGTTAAGGTTGTAATAAGCGTTAATATGGCCAGGAGAAATGCCAAGAGCTCTAGGAAGGATGTGTCTGTGCAGGAGATCAGGAACAAAGGAGAGGAGTCACAGGTGAAGTGGTCAATGATGTTGGAGTCACAGAAATCCAGTTGTAGTCCCATGATCACAGGTGGAAAGATGATGAGAAAGCCAGCCAGGCAAGAACCAAGGACAAGCAGGGTGCAGACCCTGCTGTTCATTATTGTTGTGTAGTGCAGTGGCTTGCAGATAGCCACATAACGGTCATAGGACATCGCAGTCAAAAGGAAAAATTCTGTTGCACCAAGCAATATGAAGAAAAACACCTGGGCCATGCAAGAATTGTAGGAAATGGTCTTATCCCCTGTTGTTATGCTGACCAGGTATCTAGGAATAGAAACTGTGGTGAATGAGATTTCTAGGAAAGAGAAATTCCTGAGGAAGTAATACATGGGTGTTTTCAGGTGCAAGTCTACCAGAGTGAGGGTGACAATTGTTAAGTTTCCAGTAATGCTCAGTATGTAGGTGAAAAATAGAAATAGAAAAATGAAAATATTGAGCTTTGGGTCATCTGTTAATCCCAGAAGAATGAACTCACTTTCAAATGTTTGATTTTTCATTTCTTACTGTTCACTTCTTCCAAGTGTAAAAATGAAAATTGGAAACAATCCTTTAATGAGTTTAAGACTACATTTTAATCACATCCCCTGAGTTAGAAAACACAAAAGGACTGTAAAGAAACAGCAAATTAATCATTAAGACGTACTAAAAACTGAAAATATACATTAACCACAATAAAATAGTCTATATCTGTTACCTACCTTATACATCCCCAGCTATTTAATATAAAGTTAGTTTCTTGATAGGTTTAATAAGATCATCTGCATAAGAAAATTATACTTATCAAATGTGCCCTATATTTCTTTAAATAGCTGACCACATTTGTGTAAAAACTAAGAAGAAAATCTTAAAATGTAAAATACTCTTTTGTTGTTAAAGTGCTATTCCCATAAGCACATGTTTTGAATTTCTGAACATGAAACATTTTGAAGTGTGCTTCTTAATTTTCCATGATACTAAATATCACTCTTACCACTATAGAGAATTAATAATTTCACAAATAAATCAGGATAATGAAAAGTATTATTTACCTAATTCTAAAGAAATAAACTCAGAATTTTGAAAAGTATTAAAGCTTTTCCTTTCTGAATTAAATAATAATTTACCACAGTATAGATGAGTTTCGGAGGGCCCAAGTTAACTAATGTATGTTATACAATAATTAGAAAGGGAAACAAATAAAGGAAGACATAAAAAATGCACTTACATTGAGATAATCCCACATGGTAGCAGTTTAACACTGAAACCCAAACGCTAGGTTGCTTTTCTTTGAGTGACAATGTTTGATGCTTTATTTTCATATCTTTGCATACACTTTTCAGCTTGTGCCTGTCTCTGATATTCTTGCATAATGACAAACTTATGTAGCATATTGATGAAATTTGGGCTGATGATCTTTGCTATGTATAGTGAACATGCTGTAGGAATTACTCCATTAGAAAAATCTATTGCTAACATCAAAGAGGCTCGGATGGGATGGGGACATGGTGTCAAGTACTCAGAGAAAGTTCTACAACCAGACCTAAGTATCCAAGAAGTCCTGTTGTTTATGGTCTGGGAAAGAGTTTGTGACCTTCGGAGAAATCTGGTGTCCTGGGCAGTGGCAGAAGCTCTCCTTGCAGTCCCAAGTAGTCAATTCGTGTTTAGTCCAAAAATCTGAAATATAGATAGCATTACAAAATTGTCATTGAGTAAAAGTGTCTCTGGTATCAATTTATTTTTTAGGAATAGAATTGTGAGTTTTGGAACTATGAGCTTTGGAGATGGCAGTAGAGAAATGGACAGTTTAGCACTTGTTACAGAGAAGAATTTCAGAGCCAGAGATCATGTTTTCATAAAATATGAAAAAGCTATTAGACAATAAGAATGAAAAAGGGAGGAATGAAGAAAAGAAAAAAGAAGGGCAAAAAGAGATAGGGAGGAAGAGAGAGAGAATGATGAGCAAGGAAAAAGCAGGAAAGAATAAAAAATGGAATTCTTTCAATATTTTTGGGCAGTACTTACAGAGAAATAGAGGTGATAAAGGTGTAAATTTTCCTTTTCAATTAACTGAAACTTAGTACCTAATCAAGATACGTCCCATATAATGAACAAGATTCAAGGATCAATAGCTGTGGAAAACAGGTGAACTTCATGGCATATGAAATAAAATTATTGAGAGGATTAACAGTAAAGGACTATCCCAGGATGTACCATCCAAGACCAGGTATTTAGTATCTTGTTTGTCAAAATTTCTTTAAAATAAACAGTCCTGACCCTAGAAGCTAGTAAACCTGAAATACATTTTACTTGGCTCTCGGCAAGTAATGTTTAAAGAAAGATGGGTTATATATATATTTTTTTACTTTGTTAACCTTCCATAAGAAAACTTGGTTTCAAAAATATTCTTTTTTAAATAGACAAACTGGTTTTATCCGCTTCTTTTTTTGTTTACTACTCCAAAATGACACAGGGGATTCTTGTTGGAGACCAGAACTGAAATGTCTCTGGAGAGCATGGTACTGATGAGAGCACCCTAAAGAAAAGCTGAGTAATTTTAATTAGGCACTTTTATAAATTATATTTTTTTCTCAACATTAAATAACAGAAAATTGCCCAATGCTAGCAACATCGATGAAGAAATGACAGTCTTGAGTTACTTTGGACTTCATATTGTCAATCTTATTTTTTTTAACCTGAAACAAATGTCTGCCACATAATATAATCTCATTGCATAGAAACATATCAAAAAGCAGAAAATAGCAAGAGGAGATACCATAAGAATATTGTGTTAGTCAGCTGTTGGTTACTCTGACCAAAATAACCAACAGGAACAATTAGAGGGTAGAATATTTGTTTGGATGACAATTTCATAGGTTCAGACCATGGTTGGTTGATGCCGTTGCTGGGGTCTGAAGTGAGATGGTGCATCATGGCAGAAGGATGTGGTGGGGAAGAGCTGCTGACTTCCTGGCAAACAGAAAATATATATACATATATATGTATATCTGTGTGTTTGTGTGTGTTAGGGAGGGAGTGTATCCAGGCACTGAGGACAAAATATAAACTCCAAAGCCATGCCTCCAGTGACCTACTTTCTCCCCACACCCCATTCACTTATATAATAACCTCCCAGGTAATCTTTTCAAATTAGGATGACCTCATTTGTTCACCACTCTCATACACTGATCATTTTGTATCTCAATATTTTTCACTGATTTAGGAGCTTTTTGCAGACATCTCATATAAAAACACAACAAATATTAACTGTGCCATTCAGATTATTATTTGTTGATTGAAAAAAAATTGACTATATATTTTAGGCTAGATTAAGTTAGTAGATAGGCACATCAGCAAGTTATAATGAAAACTAAGAATATAATATAAACATAAAACTCATGAAATTGATCTCTTAAAAAAATCAAATATTGTTTTTTCTGTACTCTGTATGGGTAAATATGTGAAAATACACTCTACCGGCATGGGTATCTAAAAAAGAACAAATAAAAAATATCATTCCTTGCACATTAGAAATCAAACAAGCTAAGTTTATGTGCTGCTTTTATAGTCTGTCTGATTTTTCTGTTGGACAATTTAGGGTCTGGTACATTGTTCCAACTACTGAATTCTTCGAGTACAGTATGTTTGATAGGTATGCTCAATTGGAATTGTTTTTGTTCTTAGAATTGTGTTGTATCTATATGGATGTTCTACCACAGATAAATCTATGGAAATGAAGGAAAAATACTGGTGACTTAGATGAATTGGCTTATTTTAAAAGAATGTTTAATGAATGACAGGATTTTTCTAACCGAAAAAATGTATCTCCCCACTTTACTGCTTTTTAATTGATTCATTTTAGTTATATATAATGTTAGGGTTCATTTTGACATAGTATGAAAGAATGGAATATAATTTTCTCTAATTCAGTCCCCCCTGTTTCCCATTTCCATTCCCTCCTCTCCCCCACTTCCCTTTTCTCTACTGATTTTTCTGTAATTGCCTTCGAGCAGCAAGATACAATGACAACTGAGAGTAAATAATATAAACATAAAGCTCATGAAATTGGCAAATGAAAAAAATCTCCTTAAGTATTGTTTCTCTCACAGTAAAAAATAAAGCAATCAAAGTTTATGGACTTGTTGTGACCTGCCCAGTCTTAGTAACCAGTGAGAGGTAAAGGGGGGTTAAGAAAGACAAATACTTATAGAGAGAAAGCTGAGACCAGGTGGGACATTGGCATCTGATGGAGGGACAATGACATAGAGCTAGTCCAACACATTTATTTTATAGGTTTTTAATATCAATAGGTTATTTGTGGGAAGATTTCTGCAAAGCAGACAGGTCTGCAGGTCACAGCACTTGTGAGAAATTGTGTTTATTACCTTATTGTGCTCAAAATTCTCTATCCGCAGAATCTGGTGTTTGAGTGTAAGGTCAAGACTGATATAGTTCTGTATCTTTGCACAAAGCCTGCTCAGGAAGAGCATCACCATATCAACTGAGCAATCTTGTCCTTCAACTTTGCACAGAAAGTTCCCAGCACAAGCACAGCCACAGCCATGAGGCATTCAGAGACTATGATCCAAGTCACTGCTCTTTACATCTTTTATTATCTTTGTCAGATTTTTTTCCTATTGGATGATTTGGTGTCTGTTACATTGTTTCAACTACTAAACGATTTGATTACAGTATGTTTGGCACATATGCTGAATTGAAATTATTTTTGTTCTTCAAATTATTTTTGTGTCTACCTAGATTTGCTATGGCAGAAAATATATGGGAATTGAGGAAAAATATTGGTGACTTAGGTTGATCATCTTATTTTAAAAGAAACATCAACAAAGGACAGAATTTTATTTTTTTAACCAAAAAAGTGCTTTTTCCTTTGTTTTCTAATATTTTATCAATATTTTGTGCAAGATATTTCAGAACGTTTTTTTCTTTACATTCCCCACCAGGCTTGTAGGAAAATATTTGCTTTTGAAGATGTTGCAAGTGGGATTTAATGAAGGCTCCATGATTGGCAACTTCTGGGATCAGACCCTTTTATAATCACTTCTCCACATGTGAGAAAGCTGATTTGTTGCCCTTCTTATCATTATGTTGTATTACGCAAGTCTTGCCAGATTAGTTGCTCTCCAGCATCTTTCCATTGCTGTCTCTGGAGAAACAGGCTTTCAGGAATTCCAAAGCCATGATAAACGTGCTGGCAACAGCCTGTGTAATCCTGGAATGAACTCATGATCCCCAATTGAGGCTCAGGATAGAGACCCAGCCCACAGGATGCCTTGGTGAAAGTATTGTAGAACATTCAGGTTTTCCACTCGTGTGAAAGTGCTCAATTTGTAAAACTTAGTTATAGGACACCAGAAACTACTACAAAACAGGACAGACTGTGCCTCCAAGATGAAAGCTTTGTAAATAAGAACATTAAAATCCATTAGGCCTGACATCCATTCCTTTGGATTCTTTTGTACCTGGCAATACACTGCACCAAATTTCTTATTTTTTTCATTTAATGGGAACGTTTTCCTTCTGAGTGAGCTTATCAGTTTGCATTTATTTTTTGTGTTTTACACTTTTCTCATCTAAGATTCCAGCCAACTTTCCTTTACTCCACAATATTTCTACTTTACTCCTTATTTTGCTGTGGACATGGAGATAAATTTTCTATCTTCTATTTATACTAAGTTCTTTAAATGATGAGTAATCTTATTGACTCTTCATATTCATATTTTTTATTTGTGTGAAAATATTTGTATCTAGGGAAACACAATATTTCTAAAAGAAACTAGCACATGCAAAATCTTTTTACCTCTTTTCTCTTCAGCTAGAAAAATGGGAGGAAAAAAATTCAGTTATAAAATGCAAGATGGGCAGCATAGACTCCTCCTGTGATTATTATGCCAAAAAAACACACAAGCCCAAACAAAATCTTTATCTATATAAAACCCTCAGACAAGAAAATGGAAAACCATACCATTTCCCAGTATGAAATTGCTATCTCTCAAACCATCAAATGCATGCTCCATTTCTTCAGTAAAGGGAAAAACAGACTGTAATAACTTTTATTCTTTGGGTAACATTCCTCTTGTACTTTAAAAAAAATCTTTTTTAATATTTTATAAATGTTTAAGTGCTAAAGGTCATGACCACAACTTATCTTTTTATAAAATAGTTGGAAATGTAGAAAATGTAGAGGAGTAACAGTAAGAAACACAGTAATATTTACTACTGAGCTATTTTCGGCAATTTTTTATAAAGGCATCATAGGAATATTCTTGAGAAGTTTTTTTTTTCTCTTCTTTTTTTATTTCTTTTATTCCTTCTTCCTCTTCCTTTTTTTAAAATTTATTGTACCATCTGGATTGAACCCAAGGTCTCATGCAGAATGCATGGGTGTCCTATCATTGGGCTATATCCCCAGCCTTGGGGGTTTTCCAGGGTGTTATGATTTAGATATGAGGTATACCCTAAAAGCTCATGTGGGAGACAATGCAAGAAAGTTTAGAGTTGACATTACTGGGTCATGAGAGGTTCAGCCTAATCAGTGCATTCATTAATCCCTGGTGGAATAAATTATCTACATGATTTAAAGAACATGTATACAAAAAATGTGCTTTTTTAAAAAGAACTTATTTAATTATATTTCTATTTAAAGTTACTTTCTAGAATGTTGGTTATCGCATTATTTTTCTGGCCATCATATTCACATGTAATACTTCATGCTTTGAGGTGGTGTGGAGACTATAAGAGATAAATATGTTTGATGCCCCCAAAATGAATACTATGAGATAATTTTAAAATATTCAGCAATTAATGATTATGAACAACATTGTCATTAGCTAGACAATCCTCTCTCAGTTCTTGTTTTGGAAGGGAGAATAGATCATACACTTGATACAACTTAGTTTTTCATTCATCATTTGAACACCACAATAGAAATTAGACTCCACTTTAACATCAACATTTCAGACTTCCCTATAGACACTGTAACAAGGCTATTAATTAGCTTTGATATTTTGTTTCTGGGGTTAATGATGAAAATCGTCAATTAGTATGTTTTCCCATAAGAATTCCCAGAATCTTTACCAGTTCTGAGTAAATATTCTCTTTATATAAAAACTGGGTATATAACATATGGCAATGCTTTCATTCAAAACTGTTTTCATTCAAGTCAGAAAAAACTGTAGCTAGTTCTTAAGAAAAACAGAAAAAAGAAGCATTAATAATAAAATAGTACCATTTTGATACAAATAAATAGCTATGACTTCTAAATTTTAGGTTAGGCTGAACCCAAAGGTTAATCATTTGATTTGTAGAGAAATTAGAATAACATGTTGAAATACCACATGTATGCTGATTGGAAAAAGAGAGAGAGAGAGAGAGATACATAAATGTTTATGTATATTTCTAAATATCTCTGGATTTTAATGTAAACAGAGTCTCTGATGAAAGGGAACCAAAACAAAAAATGTGGGTGAGAAATTAATTTTTAGAAGATTTTATATATATATATATATATATATATATATATATATATATATATATATATATATATNCTATTATGTAAAATTTGAAATCTCTAGAAGGAAAACAAAACTCCTGCATGTCTATTGAGTTTCTGGGTGCTTTATTATCACTTGGAAAACTGCACTTGATGTATCTTTTAAAATATTTTTCTATTATTTATCACCTCCATTCCCTTGCAGGTCAGATGGCATCTTGACAGAATTGAACCATGAGGAACCACACAGTAGTGACAAAGTTTATTATTGTAGGACTGACAGAGGACCCAAATTGGGAAATTGTAATTTTCCTTTTTCTATTTGTAACATATCTTTTGAGTACTACAGGAAATCTTACCATCATCCTTCTGACCTTGCTGGATCCCCACCTCAAAACACCCATGTATTTCTTCCTAAGAAATTTTTCCTTCTTAGAAATCACACTGACAACTGCCTGCATCCCTAGATACCTGGTCAGCATAGTCACTAAGGAAAAGACTATTTCCCGTGATGCTTGTTTGGCACAGGCACTTTTTACTGTTTTCATAGGTATAACACAGTTTTTCCTGTTGGCAGCTATGTCCTATGACCGCTATGTGGCCATCTGCAAACCCCTTCATTATGGAACCATTATGAGCAGCAGAGTGGGCCACCTGCTGGTTGCTGCCTGTTGGATAGCTGCTGGGGTAGCTATCACCCCTGGAGCTATAGTGAGTCTGACCATAGAATTCTGTGATGGCAATGTTATTGAACATTTTATTTGTGACTACTCTCCTATCCTGAAACTCTCCTGCACAGACACCAAAGACATAGAATTCTCAAATTTTATTTTAGCCATTATCACCCTCTTGAATACTCTGGCACTGGTATTGTTCTCTTATATCAAAATCATAACAACAGTTATGAAGATCCCTTCTGCCCAGGAGAGAAAAAAAAGCTTTTTCCACCTGTTCCTCCCATCTGATTGTGGTCTCCATCTCTTATGGCAGTTGTATTTTTATGTATATCAAACCTTCTGCAGAGGAAAGAATATCTTTAAACAAGGGGGTGTTAGTGCTCACTGTTTCTATTGCACCTGTACTAAATCCTTTCATTTATTCCCTAAGAAATAAGCAAGTGATACAAGCCCTGAATGATCTAGCAAAAAGATGTACCTTTACAACTTTGAAATAACAGCTTTGGCTTTTGTGAACACATACTACTGAAACTTAATTAAAAGTTTACACTGTACCAGCTACTTTTAAAATACATTCCTTTAATTTGTTATTTTGTATATGGCAGTCATGTACGTCACCCATAAGGAGCCTTCATTGTCCTCCTGGATATTTATCATTGTAATAGCATTATGTATCCCCAAGATGTTCTCTCATGCATTGCTTGAGTTCTTTATTCTTAGGATGTAATTGAGTGATTTTGCTCATCAAAATATTCTGCTATGAATCCTTATTAGAAAAATCATATGTCAATAATATTTAACAGTAGATAAGCCATTTGTGAACTCTGTAAATATTAAATGATTTTATTTTATCAATAACTAAGGAAGACTGCCCTCTTAGCCACACAATGTTAATGTTTTATTAAAATATGTGATGTTGCTAGAAACCAAACTGACTTCTTCCTTCACTTCCTTCATGCCTCTGTTCTTTCTTCTTTTTTTCTTATTTTTTATCATATCAAATGACAGTTATTTCCACATATTTTATTATCCTCATATTTTGTATGTGTTCTATTACTGTTTTTAAACATTTCTTCTTTGTTTCTCCTTTGTCTCAGCTAAATATCTAAAAGTATATATTTGTAAAAGTGAATATTTCACATAGATTCCACTACTACTGTGTCATGTTACTGTCTGGTATACCCTGTCTGCTGCATTTGATCTACAGAACTAAGGAAAGCAATCAGACATCGAATCATCAACATGGTTTATGCATTATATTCCCCTTCCTGTGTATGTGTATATCATATCTATGAGAATTCAATTAATCACCACTAGTACGCATCAATGACATGGAATTTTATTCTTTTTTCATGAGTGTGTCTGTATGTTTTGAAGATATGTGATCAGGTTCTAAAATCTCACTCTGTTTCACACATTAGAAGCTATGGGGATAGAAAATTGGTTGTAAGATTTTCTTTGTTAACAACAAACCTGCCTATTTTCCAATTTGAGAACAAAGATTGAAGTTTGAAATATTATTTTCAGATAGACTGAATTTCTTGAGTTAATGTCTTTATAGATTTTATAGTGAGTGTTGCATTCAAAATTTTTCTTGCTGCATAATAATCATGTACAGTGGATTCAATTGAGGCGAATTCATACATGCACATAATTTGACCAGTTTCATTCCCCAGTACCTATATCTACCCTCCCCACGTTTCTCCTCCTGATCTCTTTCTGTATCCTACTCATTTTCCTTCTGCTTCATGAGATCCCTATTGTTCCTTTTTTCTCTCTAACTTCTACATATGAGGGAAATTTAGAAGACCCTTCTTTCTCACCTTTTCTTATTGTATAACTCAGAAAACTTTTCATTAGTGGGTTCGTTTCAAAATCCTGTGTTAGGTCCTGTGGCTCTTCTCTCAGTGCTTCATGATTATCAGTGTTTGCATCATGTGTTGACAGTTATCTACAGGAATTGCTGCTGTGGGTGTGGACCAGGCAGAGAAATTTTAACAGGTTCTTTTCTTTTACCTTATTATATCAACTAACAATGTCTCATTCTTTCCAAAGTTACTAAAATTCCATCTGATACTAGCCACACTAATGTGCTTTCCTTCAAATTTTGTACATGTTCCATCATTTGTAACATTGTAGTACAGATTTTTCAGAAGAGAAAATAATGCAGAATGTATACTTTTTGCTCTTTAAAATATCTGCAGATAATTCTATTTAAACTGGGAATATAATAAAGCAAGCTGTATGTTTAAAAGCAAGAAATATAATTTCTGAACATGTTTTTCACAACTAGGGCTGCCCTAAACTCTCTGTCACCTTCACATGAGTTAGACTGCAGAGGCTCAGTTGAAGTAGGAGAATTACACACATGGAAAAATCCACTGCCTTCTTTATCAGGATATGCCTAGTATATGAGTTATTATTAACTGATGATGAATTCATAGACAAACACTGGACAAATATTTCCATATTTGAAAGCTAAATCTATAAAGTTTAGATGTGCATACAGTATCTTTGGCAAGGAGGGATCAGAGATATCCATGAAGTCAAAATATAATTTTCCTACTTCCTTTGTGTTTTACCACTTTAGCTGTTTACAAAAAGCTGTGAAATCTTTCAATTTCCAAAGTTTCTTACTCCAACTGAACAAGAATTATTTTCTTGTTGGTGCACAATAGAAATACAAATCCCTGGCATCTTGCACCTGATTATATGTAAATAAACATAGAGTGCCAACTGAGATTCTGTTTGGTGGGAAGACTCATAGACAATGTCATATAAATCCTAGTTTGACCTTAATGAAAACAAAAGCAAGTCAGTCCAGAGTTCATACTCTTCCCAAGTGAAGGAAATGGAGACTTACAAAACCTCAGGGGAAAACATGAGCTCAGGAATCTGACCTATAGCAATCTCCCTTATCTGCCAAATCCCCACTGCCTGCAGAAAGTAAGCCTGCCAGCCCCTCCCATGGCCTGGCCCTGCTAAACCCTATAAAACTCAGATGCTTCTTCAGCCTGTTGCCGTTTTCCCCTCTTGAAAATGTGCCCCTCCACCGCTTAACAAAGCATGGCTAATCTGTTGAGGTCTGTCTCCCTCTCTTTTCCTTTTGTATTCTCTTCCATTTGCTTTCACTAAGTAGCCTCCATTAACACAATATGCACCCAGTGAAATGATTTAAATTTGTGTCAACATAAAACTGAATTATGTATTCATTTATTCAATAAGTACATGTGTATTTATTCCTCTTTATTCCTCTGATAGATTTTTTTTTAATTTTTTATTGTGGGTTGTTCAAAATATTACAAATTTCTTGACATATCATATTCGACACTTTGATTCAAGTGGGTTATGAACTCCCACCTTCACCCCATACACAGATTGCAGAATCACATCAGTTACACATCCATTGATTTACAAATTGCCATCCTAGTGTCTGTTGTACTCCGATGCCTTTCCCATCCTCCACCCTCCCCCCTCCCCACCTC
>NW_025999853.1:50426544-50456538 GCF_001458135.2 Marmota marmota marmota | reverse complement strand
AAAGACTTATACAATGAAAACTACAGAACCCTAAAGAGAGAAATAGAAGAAGATCTTAGAAGATGGAAAAATATACCCTGTTCATGGATAGGCAGAACTAACATCATCAAAATGGCGATATTACCAAAAGTTCTCTATAGGTTTAATGCAATGCCAATCAAAATCCCAACGGCATTTCTTGTAGAAATAGAGAAAGCAATCATGAAATTCATATGGAAAAATAAAAGACCCAGAATAGCAAAAACAATGCTAAGCAGGAAGTGTGAATCAGGCGGTATAGCGATACCAGACTTCAAACTATACTACAGAGCAATAGTAACAAAAACAGCATGGTACTGGTACCAAAACAGGCGGGTGGACCAATGGTACAGAATAGAGGACACAGAAACCAATCCACAAAACTACAACTATCTTATATTTGATAAAGGGGCTAAAAGCATGCAATGGAGGAAGGATAGCATCTTCAACAAATGGTGCTGGGAAAACTGGAAATCCATATGCAACAAAATGAAACTGAATCCCTTTCTCTCGCCATGCACAAAAGCTAATTCAAAATGGATCAAGGAGCTTGATATCAAATCAGAGACACGGCGTCTGATAGAAGAAAAAGTTGGCTACGATCTACATACTGTGGGGTCGGGCTCCAAATTCCTCAATAGGACACCCATAGCACAAAAGTTAATAACTAGAATCAACAAATGGGACTTACTCAAACTAAATAGTTTTTTCTCAGCAAAAGAAACAATAAGAGAGGTAAATAGGGAGCCTACACCCTGGGAACAAATCTTTACTCCTCACACTTCAGATAGAGCCCTAATATCCAGAGTATACAAAGAACTCAAAAAATTAGACAATAAGAGAACAAACAACCTCTGATAGATTTTTATTGATAATTTTAGAACCTATAAATATAGTGAGAAACATGTACTCATATGAAGAAAATGTGGAACATACTAGACTATGTCTTGCTTATTTTTTTATAAGCCACACACCTGCTCAAACGATTTAAATGTCTTTTCCCTTGTTTTTAATATTTTATTTTAAAAAAATTCTATTATAGTATAAAATGCACCTTTTTAAAGTGTACAGGATAATGAAGTTTGTCTTATATGTATAACTGTGGAATCAGAATATTCTTATAATTAGTAACTGAATAATTATAAGTAAATATGTCATTATAAAACTATGGGTTTTATAAATATGTCATTATAAAACTAGAGTTAGGAGACTGGAGAGTTTGCCTCAGTAGAACACAGGAGGTATCCCTGTGAGTAAACGGAGGGACTGAAGGGCTGTCCCAGAAACTGCTGACATCCCTTTTGCATTGGAGAAATCCTGCCTTCCTTCCCTGAACTTTATGGATTGCTCCATCTTGGTCTACTTTGAGAAAAAGAAAACTCAAAGCCCATATTTCTTACCTTTGATTTTTTTTTAATGTTGTGGCAGATTTTCTGAGTCCTCTGGTCATAGCCTATTATCTTTACTTTATTGTTAGCTCTATTTTCCAGATTATATATCTTGTGTCTTTGAGGCCTGAAAATATGTCTTCTCTATGGTTTAATCAGTCAGTGATTCTTTCAATTGAATTTTACATTTTATCTATTCATTAATTTCTGGGACATCTATTTGATTCTTTTTCAAAATAGCTATTTATTTAAATGAACTTTTAATTCCTTTATTTTTTCTCCTGGCTCATCCTTTGATTTTCTTTTAGTTCATTGATCATTTTAACTCTCATTGATCGCTTCATATAGGCTTTTGTCCACTTCGGTGTCTGTGGATTCAGTTGTCAGGGGTTATAGACTTTTGGAGCATGCTAGTGTCCTGTTTTCTCACATTTTCTGTATTTCTATGTTGACATTTGTCTTTTTACTCATATGGGTCATTCTCCCACTGTTGTCTGAAGGACTCTTGTGAGCTGCTTTCACTTTATTATAAATCCCAATCCAGGAATTTATCCTGGCCCATGTCAAAGAGCCCAGTCAATGTGTTTTCAGTGCTTTTTTCCTTACACCCCTTTGAAGGAACATGATGATCACCTGTGACTGAAAATAATTAAGACAAAACCATATGCTAATAAGTCTTTCAGCTTGCTAAATAATTTCTAAACCTCCAATTCATCTGAAGTGGAACATGAGGATAACACACTACAATAGGCTTAAAGGTCAGTATAAAAGAGGAGGAATTGTTATTGTACTCATATGGCATGAACATCAAAGAGAAAGAGGTCAAGGTACAACGAGAAAAAATGGAGAAAGTGAGGAGAATAATGGGGGCAGAAAGTGAAAAGTTAATGAGATTATTAAAAATAGAATGAATAAAAAATCAAATGTATTGATCCAATTCCTACTTTAACCTAAAGAAGATGACACTGGCAAACAACCCCTCATAAAAAAAGTAATAAAATAAATCATTCAAACAAATAAAACTAATAAAAAGAAAGAAAGAAAAGAAAAGAAAAAAACTAGGACCAAAGGAGAAAGCAGGAAAAAAAATAAGTAAAAGTATAGAAGGAAAGAGAATAGATCTAAAGCAATACAAAAACAAAAACTAAACATCTAAGCAAGTTAACAAAAGAAAAATCAAACAAAAAGCAGAACACACACACACACACACAAATCACATACATGCACATACTCATGCACATATGCACTTACCAAAATCAGAACAGAATACAACAAAATAACAAAAAGAAAGAAAAAAGAAACCTACAGAAATTAAATTAAGATATAATATATATATATATATATATATATATATATATATATATATATATATATATATCTATCTATCTCAGGGGGCACATAAGTTCAGTGAAAGTGACAAAAATAGAGAAATAATGATGAGAAGAGAAAGTATGAGTAATGGAGAAACAGAATATGTAAGTCCAATTAATACAACATTTTCCATTCAAAAATATCAGAGAAACAGACTCTTTCTAGGAACCCAGCCAATCAGAGGTCTGAGGCAATAGGGTCACAGGGCTGAGCATCCCTTGGTTCATCCCTAGTGCTACAAAACTCAAAATGCAACAAACATAATCAATAATCATATAATTTTTAAAAAATAGAAAAAAATTTTAAAAAGAGAGAGAAGAAGTAGAAGAAAGGGGAGTGAAGAAAGAAATTAGCCAGGAGGGGAAATATCAAAACAGTGAAAAGGAGGGAGGGAAGATCATCAAAAGATAGAACAGTGGTGTATTCCAATTAATAAATTATAACATTACAGATTTTTAAAAACTACTGAAGAATGGATTAAGAAATGTAATTCTTGATAGTTGTGTGGGGATCTCAAATCAATACATAAAGTGATATAGCAAAGAATAACATTAGAGAATCAAAAGTTATTCCTTGGTGATGTTTCTGAGATGGAGGGAGTTCTGAGACTCCCTGTTTGGATTCTGCACAATATTGGGAGGTGCAGAAGATATTTAAGCCTCTACAGTATAATCTCTGAGTGTCTCTGAGTGGGACAGAAGCAGTTGCACTTGTCCTTTCAGCAGTATGTTTATTATTTGACCTATTTAGATGAGTTTTCTGCTTCAAATACTTCCCTACACCCAAATTATTTTACCTCTTCCACCAGTACTGACTCTGACCAAAGCCTCTTTGGCTTCAGAGTTTTTAATGGCATTTCCTAGACATCTAAAATGTCTTAGGATGACTTGATACAACATTGTTGGTGGGACTGCAAATTGGTTCAGCCAATTTGGAAAGCAGTATGGAGATTCCTTGGAAAGCTGGGAATAGAAGCACCATTTGACCCAGCTATTCCCCTTCTCAGACTATACCCAAAAGACCTAAAAAGAGCATACAACAGGGACACAGCTACATCAATGTTCATAGCAGCACAATTCACAATAGCTAGACTGTGGAACCAACCCAGATGCCCTTCAATAGATGAATAGATAAAAAATGCTGCATTTATACACAATGGAATATTACTCAGCACTAAAAAACAACAAAATCACGGCATTTGCAGGGAAATGGATGGTATTAGAGCAGATTATGCTAAGTGAAGCTAAAAACAAATGCAGAATATCTTCTTTGATATAAGGGGGGCGACTCAAAACAGAGCAGGGAGGAAGAGCATGAGAAGAAGATTACCATTAAATAGGGAAGAGAGGTGCCTGGGAATGGGAGAGAGAAGGGGAATTGCAGGGAAGATGGTAGGAGACCCTCATTGTTATGCAAAATTACATATAAGATGGTGTGAGGGGGAAGAAAAAAGAGAGAGAGAGAAACATGTCACAGTAGATTGGGTAGAAAGGGGGGGGGGAGAGGGGTATAGAAGGGCAGCACAATACAATAGACACTAGTATGGCCCTATGTATAAACGTGGCTGTATAACCAGTGTGATTCTGCAATCTGTACATGTGGAAAAATAAGATTAAGATTACGTTCCCCATTTGAATCAAATGTATGATATGTCAAGATGATTGTAATGTTTTGAGCAACTAATAAAAAAATTTTTAAAAAAAGAATTCTTAGCCTTAGTCTCTCTCTTTCCCAGGATGGAAGAGTGGTTTTGTATTCCCTATGAAATGCCTTGTCCCTTGAGTTAATTGTAAAAAAAAAAAACAAAAAAAAAAAAAAACTATCCCTTCCCTTCTTAGAGGAAGGAGAAAGATAAGGGGAAGAGGGCTGGAGTACAAAGGAAGCCTAAGACCTATAAAAAAGGGAGAAGACCCTTGCTTCTGGTGATACCAGGATTCCAGCCATTTTGCGTGTGTTTGTGTATGTGTGTTCTAAAATAATGTTAGAAGGGTTTGTTTTGGATGGAAACATAATACAAACATCCCTGGAATCAGAAAATTGAGGGCATCTACAGCACAATCAATTTGGGCAACAATTTAGTGAGATTCCTCAGGAGACATTAAGTATTGGAGCAATGTAGAATTTCACCTAAAATGTTAGTCTTTGCATGAAGCAAAGAGAATAAATAAGGTTTTGAAATTATCCTTTCAATTACCATTTTTAATGAAGAGAGATTCATTTTGATTCCTTAGTAATTTTCAATGAGAAAACATGAATTCTGAGAAAACATAAATTCTTAGAATTGTGGCCTAAAAGAGATCCCAGATATTCCATAGCACAAATAAAGATGAATAAATGGTTTTCTGGGTAAAACTAAAATTCTTTGGGAAGATCATTCATTCTATGGGGCTGGGGCTGGGGCTCAGTGGCAGAGCAATTGCCTGGCATGTGTGAGACACTGAGTTCGATCCTCAGCACTGCATATAAATAAATAAAAAGCAAAAGTATATCAACAACTAAAAAAAAAATTTTTAAAAAGATCATGCATTCTAGTTAAGAGAATTTGCAAATTACTACAGGTGTCTTGAACACATGTCATTTGAAATGTTAGGGAGGACAGATGAGAGTGACCCAACTCAGTTAAGTCTGAAAGTCTGAAACTCAGGTGGCATTTCAAAGTTGTCCTTAAATGAAAGTGACTCTGGTACCAACTTATTATGTAGGAGTAGAACTATGAGCTGTAGAATTGGGGATGGAAGTAGAAAAATGGACAGTTTAGAACTGGTTACAGGGAAATATTTCACAGCCAGAGATCATGCATTCCTGGAATGTGAAAAAGCTTCCAGAAAGAAAGTTGTTTATCCTCCTCCAACCAGACACAGGGGATTCTTGTTGGAAAGCAGCATTAAAATGTCCCTTGAGAGTATGGTACTGATGAGAGCCTCCCAAAGATAAGAGAGTAACTTTAATTAGGCTTCTTTTAGAAATTATGTTTCTTCAACATTAAATACCAGATTTGCAATGCCAGCAACAACAGTGAGGATATGACAGGGGCTGGGGTTGTGGTTCAGCGGTAGAGCACTTCAAGGCCCTCGGTTCTATCCTCAGCACCACATGAAAATAAATAAATAAAATAAAGCTATTGTGTCCAACTACAACAAAAAAATAAATATTAAAAAAATTAGGACATGACAGTCTTGAATTATTTTGGACTTCCTATTGTCAATCTCATTTTTTTTCAACCTGAAACAAATGTCTGACAAAGTCATATAATCCCACAGCATGGGAAATGTAAAAACAAAAACTGAAAAAAGTAAGAGGAAAGGCCACATGATATTGAATTTGCAATTCAAATGTTTTATTCATTGATAAAAAACATATTGAGTGTCTATTTTAGGCAGGAGAAAGTAGATAATAATTTTATCAGCAAGATAAAATGACAACTGAGAGTATAATATAAACATAAAACTGATGAAATGAAAAAAAAAGTCACCAAGTATTGTGTCTTTCACAGGAGAAGTAAAGCAAGCAAAGTTTATGCACTGTTTTTATTTTCTATGTCTGATTTTTCCTATTGGACAATTTGGGGTCTCTCACATTGTTTCAACTACTGAATTGTTTGATTGCAGTATGTTTGGCACACATTTTTCATTTGAATTTTTTGTTGTTGTTGTTGTTGTTGTTCTAATTGTTTTTGGCTTACCAGGATTTGCCATGGCAGGTAATGGGGGAGAAACATTGGTAATTTAGGTTGATCATCTTATTTTAGGAGAAACTTCAAAAAAGGACAGGCTCATCTTTCTTTTTTTTTTTAACCAAAAAAGAAAATCAAAAGTGCCCTTCCTTTGTTTTCTAATATTTTGTAAATGTTTGATTCAGTATATTTCAGAACATTTCTTTTTCTTTTCATTTCCACCAGGCTTGTAGGAGAATACATGCTTTTGAAGAAGACTTGGCAAGTGGGCTCTACTGAAGGTTCCAAGACTGGAACCCCCTGGGGTCATGCTCTTTCAGAATCTCTTCTCCACCAGAAGAATAATATGACAAAGCTTTTTTTGTTGACCCTGTTTTGATTATGTTACTTACATATAACTCTTGCCAGCTTGGTTGATCTCCAGCATCTTTCCATCGATGTCTCTGGAGAAACAAGCTTTCAGGAATTCCTAAGCCATGATAAATGTGCTGGCAAAAGCCTGAGTAATCCTGGAATGAACTCATGATTCCCAGCTGAGCCTCAGCATAGGGACTCAGGCCACAGGTGGCTTTGGCAGCAGTGTTGTAGAACTTCCAGGTTTTCTACTCACAGACCCTGTGAGATTTCTACTGTGTGTCCTTTTGAAGTGCTGAATTTGTAGTACTTAGTTACATGGCATTGGATATTACTACAGAAGATCCCTGACTGTACCTCCCAAGTGGAAACTTTGTAAGGAATAGCATTAAGATCCAGCAAGCTTGACATCAATTTCCTTTTGGCTCTTTAGTACCTGGAAATCTAGAGCACTAAGTTCCTTAATTTTCCTCTTAATGAGAGCAGTTTCCTTCTGAAGTAAACCCTTGGTGAGCTTATCAGTTTGTATTTATTTTTGTTTTTATTCTTTGTCACAACTCCATCCAACTTACCTGTACTCTACTTACTCCTTATTTTGGTGTAGACTTGGAGATGATTTTTCTAATCTTCTATTTGTACTAAGGGCTTGTTAGTTATTCTTCTTGTTATGTTAGTTATTCTTCTTGTTAATATATTGTTCTTTATGTGTATGAATTTTTTTTGTATCTAGGAAAACAAAAAATTCATAAAAGAAATTAGAATTTGCACAGCATTTTAATCCCTCCATGTCTTCAGCTAGAGAGATGGTAGTAGTCAGTCAGAAAATGCATGGTGGGTAGCCTAGACTCCTCCAATACACCAATAAAAAACACAAACCCAAAACAAAACATTTATCCGCATGAAATCCTCAGCAGAGAAACTGAAAACAATACCATTGCCCAATATAAAATTGCTGTCTCTCTGACCATAAAATGCATGCTTTATTTCTTCAGTAAAGGGAAGAAGGACCTTTGTTATAACTTTTATTATTTGGGTAACACCCTTTTCTCTTGTTCTTTGAAAAATTCTTTTTTACTATCTTACATATCATGTTAAAAAGCTAAAGGTCACTACTACAACATACTTTTTAGTTTTAAAAAAACCTGGAAATGTAGAAATTGTTGAGGAGTCACAGCAAGAAACACAGTGATATTTATTACCAAGCTATTTTTCTACAACTTTTAATACAGGTACCATTGAAATGCTCTTCAGAAGATTTTTCCTCTTCTTTTCTATTTTTTTCTTCTGTGTAAATAAAAATTATTGTAGTGTTCTGGATTGAACCCAAGGCCTCCTTCATATTAGGCAAGTGTTCCACCACTGGGCTATACCTCCAGCCTTGGGGATTTTCCAGGATGTTTTGGTTTAGATATTAGATGCTCTCCCCAAGCTCATGTGTGAGACAGTGCTACAGTTTAGAGGTGAACTGATTGGGTCATGAGTGTTTTCAACTAATCAGTGCATTAATCCCCTTGATGGGGATCAAGTGGGTTGTAACTATAGGCAGGTAGGATGGGGTTCAAGGTAGTGACTTTGGGGTTACATGTTTTCCATGGTGGTGAGGAGATTCTCCCCTCCCCCGCCCCTCTCTCTTTCTCCTCTCTCTGCTTTCAATTCCATGACCTGAGGCCCTTTCCTTCACCACACTCTTCTTCCGTGTGGTTTTGCCTCACTGAGGCCCAAAGCAATTGAATCTGTTATCAATGGACCGAGACCTCTGAAACCCTCAGCCCCCAAATAAACTTATTTTCTACTGATATTTTTCTTGTCAGGTCTTTTGTTTACAGTGGTGAAAAAGTTAACTAAAACACAAGGTGTTCCTTTTTTTTATTAACATCAAGATTTCAAGGACTTAAAAAAAATTATTGCTCTCCTGACATGTCAAATATATCATGGGTAAAGGTGGTTCCACATCTTGCTCGTCCAGGACCCATTTAAGATTGTTTAAGTGAGTAACTATAAGAAGGAAAGCATGGTGAAGCATAATCAAAGGCTCTTACATGCTTTCACTCATGATAACAGCAGTCTTCTATATTTCACAGTCAAAGGGTCATAGATATATATCTATAGTAATTACTATGAAAAAAATACCAAAATTGGAAAACAAAATATGATAATTTTTATGGATTATATTGCAGCAACAAAGCCAGCATTTATTTACTTTGTGATCTTGGGGATGACACACTGTAAACTGTATTACTCAGTCTCCTTTGCAATAAGGTCCCTGATAGACATTGACAATGAGAAGCACTACAGTATAATTAAAGTGTAAGACAACACAGGGATTCATTTTACCCATTTTTTTTTTGTTGTTTATTCTGAGTATCTGTCTCTTGGCCCTAGAAAAAGCACATTACTTCATAGAGGAATTGGTCTCAGGCTTCATCTTATGTTCTTGTTCGCAGAGCTAGCTTTATCATAGGTTTTAGCTGTGTAAGCAACAATAGGCAGTGTTCCATCTTCCCAGATAAGAATGCTAACTCTCTGGGGTCCCTGCACTAAGTTTCCAAGAACTGAAAGTATTCATAGAGTATCCCACCTTCAAAAGCACCAATTTCATCTAGCAACTACTCCCAACTCCTGTGTTCTGAGAATCCACCTCTTTCCCCAGAATAGAAAGTCCAAGAGACCAAGGCAAAAGCATGAAGGCCATGTGATCATCCTGAGGGTCCATGCATGGGTACATTCTGTTTTTCAAATTTCCTCCGTGAATAGATATTTATTAACTTGGAGTTACCTCCATGTCCCTGTTTTCTTTTTTTTATTGTTGTTGTTGTTTGTTTTCTCTCTCTCTCTCTCTCTCTCTCTCTCTCTCTCTCTCTCTCTCTCTCTCTCTTTTCCCTTTTCTAACATGAAAAAAAGTCCCATGTGTAAAATTTGTTCCAGCAATATTTCCCTTTTCCATTCTAGACCCTGACTTATGAAAAAAATATAATATTAGTTAATATTAATATAATTAATACCATGTGTGGTATTAATACATAATTTCCCCATTAGGTACTACATCTCCTCTTTAGCATTGATCCAGATGTAAACTAACTATATTTACTTACTAGCCAGAGAGATACTCAAACTCATATTGAAGGTTTTGAACTTACAATAATTTTACCTGATCTATATTTCAGCTGGCTTCATTGAAGAGAAACCAAGCATGGTTTTCCCTTGAGGTTCATTGAGCTTTGAGTCTTTGATTGACACCTTTTATTTCATTTTTAGTGATTAATATTTTTTATGATATGGAGTCTTGCATATAACTCAGGTTGACCTTAAACTTATGATCCTCCTGAGTATCCTGGGTTGATAGCTTTAATGTGTAAAGAACTTTTTTGCAGTTATTATTTTGCATATTGCTTCTGTCCTATATTTTCTCTGTTCTTCTGGGATACCAATTCACATGTATATTAGAACTTTAACTATGCTCCCATGGGACAGAGACAACCATATTTTATATATTCATCAATTGTTCTACATTTATGTATGACTAATAGTTCCATTTCTCTCAAATTTCTTTTATTTCATGCTAGTCATAATAAGTTTCTTTTATTATCAGACTCTATCAAGTATTTCATTCTTATGAACTCTTTTCAAACTTAGTGTGAAGAAAATATATTTATAAAAGAAAAATATGATATTTTCTGTTAGTTTAATATTAAAATATTAGACATTTTATAAAATATAATATAGAAAATAATCTCCTATAAAGAGAATATCCTACTCTACTATATGTGTCTTAATAAATTACTGATATCAATCTCTATAGAAATTTATCTGTCTTTTTTCCTTACCAATTAAAGTAGTTTTTCAACAGTTTTTAAACATTTTACAATACTTCTTAAAAATAAGGAGTAAACATAAAATATTTACTGATTTTAATGTAATTTTACATATGGTTAATAAAAGAATAAATCGGGGTGGGAGGGGAAGGGAAGGGACATGGATTAGAAATAGGGTGGAATGTGATGGACATTATTATCCAAAGTACAAATATGAAGATACAAATTGGTGTGAATATACATTGTATACAAGCAGAGATATGAAAAATTGTGCTCTATATGTGTAATAAGAATTGTAACTCATTGGGCTGTCACATATAAATTAAAATTTAATTAAAAAAGAATAAATCTTCTTCATGATTTAAAGGACACATACAAATATCTGGATGTGCATTAAAAAATCTTGCTTAATTATATTTCTATTTTAAGTTACTTCCTAAAATTTTGGTTATGCCATTATTTTTCTGGCTATCATATTCACATGTAAATAATTCAGGCTATGAGTTGGTAGGGATATTATAAGAGATACAAGTGTTTGACACCCCAAAACACATAATATGAGTTAATTTTAGAATTTTCAGTGATTAGAGATTGTGAACAACATTCACCTCTGAATTCTTCTTTTGGAAGGGAGAATGAGAAGGCTCCCCATAGCCCATACACTTGGTACAACTTAGTTTTTCGTACATCATTTGAATACCACAATATAAATTAGACTCCATTTTAACGTCAACATTTCAGTTTCCCCTACAGACACTGTAACAAGGCTACTAATTAACTTTGATATTTTGTTTCTAGAGTTAAATATGAAAATAGTCATTAGTATGTTTTCCCATAAGAATCCCCAAGAAGCTATACCAGTTCTGAGTAAATATGCTCTTTATATAAAAAGTGGAAATACAATGCATATCAATGTGGAGAGAAAATTACTTCATTCAAGTCAAAATAAGAAACTGTAGCTAGTTTTCAAGAAGAACATAAAAAATAAGCATCAATAATAAAGTAGTACAGTTTTGATAAAAACAACATCTTAGATTTCTAGGTTTTAGGTAAGGCTGAATCTGGATGTTTGATTTCCAGAGAAGTCAGAATAATGTGTTTGAAAATGAGGCACATATGCTGATTGGAGAGAGATACACAAATGTTTATATATGTTTCTAAATATCTCTGGATTTCAATGTGAACACAGTCTCTGTTGAAAGGGAAGCGAAAAAATATGGGTTAGGAATGAATTTTTATAAGACTTTAAAAAACATGCCTAATACATATTTGATCATAGTAAAAAGAAATTTTCACAATGCATCAGCAAAGAAAACCCCTGGGGAATTTGTTGAAAGTAAGTATTTTTTCTATTTTATTCTGAATATGTGACTATAAGATTGAGTCAGTTAAACTCAGATTTAGAGATACAAAGAAAATATTTCTATAACTCATGATGAAAGATTCAAAGAACATATTTGAAAGAGTTGTATTTTTCTATTAGAGTAGCACCATGAGCAATAATTTTCAAAAATGTATATTAAAAATATTACTAATACATATTCCATTTTCCCTACTAAAGGATTCAATATTTTAATATTACTGAATGCAAATTATTTATTATATAGCTAAAGCTAATGATGCGTTGAAACTTATTGAAGAATTGGGAAAAAATATTGCAAATTCCATTTTCAACTGTGCATTTATTTACCACTTTGGCAAATCATATTGTATTTAGTCTTAAAATCCTTAAAAGTTTTCTTTTCTTGAAAACGTTCTAGTGGCCACCAACAAAAACCTAAAATCTAACCATATATATATCATCAGAAAATAATCATTTAGAAAAGATTGATTGCAAAATGTCAGTTTTTATTAGCTACACATTTTGGAATGCAGATATATCCAGAAAATATACATCTTTCTGAAAGAAACTGAGCAGAAGATGATTTTAACAATAGGGGAATTAACCTTATTAACCTAAAAAATGTTTTCCTGTTTAATGGGTGAGATTGTAGGAGTTAGGTCTGCATATATTAGGAAAACTAGATAAAGTGTGCAGATATTTCCAGCAGGAAATTATAAAGCCATCCTTTTGTAAAGTGATATATATCCCAAAAAGAGAATTAGGAAAATGAGTATCCAGAAAGGAGATAAGAGTAAGAGGGTGGTCTGACTGCTACATAAAATGTGAAAACTCTGGAAGGAAAACAAAGCACATGCACATCTACTAAGTTGCTGGGTTCTTCATTATCAGTTCAAACTCTGCACTTGATGTATCCTTAAAATATTGCTTAATTATTTATCACCTCCACCCTCTTGCAGGTCAGATGGCATGTTGACAGAATTGAACCATGAGGAACCACACAGTAGTGACAAAGTTTATTATTGTAGGACTGACAGAGGACCCAAATTGGGAAATTGTAATTTTCCTTTTTCTATTTGTAACATATCTTTTGAGTACTACAGGAAATCTTACCATCATCCTTCTGACCTTGCTGGATCCCCACCTCAAAACACCCATGTATTTCTTCCTAAGAAATTTTTCCTTCTTAGAAATCACACTGACAACTGCCTGCATCCCTAGATACCTGGTCAGCATAGTCACTAAGGAAAAGACTATTTCCCGTGATGCTTGTTTGGCACAGGCACTTTTTACTGTTTTCATAGGTATAACACAGTTTTTCCTGTTGGCAGCTATGTCCTATGACCGCTATGTGGCCATCTGCAAACCCCTTCATTATGGAACCATTATGAGCAGCAGAGTGGGCCACCTGCTGGTTGCTGCCTGTTGGATAGCTGCTGGGGTAGCTATCACCCCTGGAGCTATAGTGAGTCTGACCATAGAATTCTGTGATGGCAATGTTATTGAACATTTTATTTGTGACTACTCTCCTATCCTGAAACTCTCCTGCACAGACACCAAAGACATAGAATTCTCAAATTTTATTTTAGCCATTATCACCCTCTTGAATACTCTGGCACTGGTATTGTTCTCTTATATCAAAATCATAACAACAGTTATGAAGATCCCTTCTGCCCAGGAGAGAAAAAAAGCTTTTTCCACCTGTTCCTCCCATCTGATTGTGGTCTCCATCTCTTATGGCAGTTGTATTTTTATGTATATCAAACCTTCTGCAGAGGAAAGAATATCTTTAAACAAGGGGGTGTCAGTGCTCACTGTTTCTATTGCACCTGTACTAAATCCTTTCATTTATTCCCTAAGAAATAAGCAAGTGATACAAGCCCTGAGGGATCTAGCAAAAAGATGTACCTTTACAACTTTGAAATAACAGCTTTGGCTTTTGTAAAAGCATATTACTGAAAATTAGTGAAAACTACAGCCTGTACCAGCTATCTTTATAATATATCCCTTTAATTTGTTTGTTTTATATTATGGCAGTCATGAAAGTCACTCATAAGGAGCCTTTGATGTCCTTCTGGGTATTTTTCTTTTTAATAACTTGATGAATCCCCATGGTATTCTCTCTTGAATTGCTCAAATCACTTCATTATTTGAATGCAATTGTGTAATTTTTGTTCACCAAAATATCCCACTATGAATCCTTATTAGAAATCTCATACATGGTTTTCTACAACAGATAAGCCCACTTGTGAACTCCGTAGATATTAGCTTATTTTATCAATCTCTAAAAACGACTGCTTTCTTAGCCACACAATGTTAATCTTTTATTAAAATATGTGATGTTGCAGGAAGCTAACCTGCCTCCTACCTTCCCTTCCTCTTCCATTTTCTCTTCCCTTCTGTTTATTTTTCTTCCATTCTTATTTTTTGAACATATAGGAGGACAGATATTTTCATATACTTTCTTTCTCCTCACTTTTTGTATGTTTTCTATCACCTTTTATTAATCATTTTTCTTTGTTTCTCTCCTATCTCAGTTAAATATCCAAAGGTATATTCTTGTAATGGTGAATATTTTATATAGTTCCCACTACTACTTTTTCATATTATATTCTGGTATCCCATATCTTTATGCATTATATCTCCACAACTAAGGAAAACAATAAAAACAGTCATCAACATGGTATATACCCTCCTACCCCCATCCTACGTATGTGTGTATTGTATCTACAAGAATCCAATGAATCACCACCAGTACTCATCAAAGACATGCAATTTTATTCTTCTTTTCATGAGTGTGTCTGTATGTTTTGAAGATATGTGATCAGGTTCTAAAATATCACTGATTCACATTTAAAGAGATAGGGATAAAAAATTGGCTATACATTTTTTTGTTAACAAAAAATATATTCTCCAATTTGAGAACAAAGGAGGAATTTTTGAAATCTTTATCGTTTTTAGATAAACCTACTTTTTAAAACTTATTTCCTTGTAGATTTTATACTGATTACATTGAAAATTTTCTATTGGTGCATAATAATTATACATAATAGTGTATTATGGCATAATAGTGTATTGAGGCATATTCATACATGCACATAACATAATTTGATCAGTTTAACTCCCCAGTACCTACATTTACATTTACCCTCCCGTCCTCTCTCCACCCAATGTCCCTCTTCTATCCTACTAGTTTTCCTTTTATTTTCATGAGATGTCCATTTTTTTTCTTTTTTTCTCTCTAGCTTCCATATATGAAAGGAATTCATGAGATCCTTGATTTTTGTATTTGGCTTATTTCACATGATAAAACTCTCTCATTCCATCTATTTTCCAGCTTATGACATCATGTCCTTTCATTATTTTTTGTTGTTAAAAATACACACATATACATGCAATATTTTCCATTCATTTGTTGTCAAATACCTAGGCTGAGGGTTTCAATAGAAATCTCTGTAATTTTGAAAGAAGATTTGGAGAAGTAAGTATCTGATTCTCTGGGAAAGAGATTGAAATACATGCTAGGACCAACATTATACCTGGATGGGGGCAGAAGCACTTGTGAAGGACAAATGCTAAAATGGAGGTTCACATTCCTTTGTAAAGGCTGAGAATCAGAACACCACAGAGTGCCCCTTTTCTCGGCTCCCCACCCCATGCATAGTAGCATCCTTTGAGTAGTCATAATAGTAAAATACAGCCAACAGAGCTACAAAAAGACAGATTCATTTTGGGAACAGTGCAAAGAGAAGAGCCAAAGTCAAATGAGAAGGAAGAACCCAAATGGAGACAGATATCTGCACCCACCCTCCAAAATAACTCTGATGAAATATTCTGCCCCCAAAATATAAGTATTACTAAGCAATGCCTTACTTGTGATTACTGAAGTTAACCACAGTAATAGAAAGCTTGAAGCAGAGCCCATCTCCTGGCTGGATTATGCAGATGTCCTCAAGAAATATTCAAAGAATTAATGGCTGATAATTTTCCAAAATTGATGGCACACACAAAATTACAGACCTAAAATGTTCAGAGAATACCAAGAATTAGAAAACTGTGGAGTAAAACAGACCTAGGCATATTACATGAAAGCTGCTCAACAACTAAGACAAAAGGAAGAAGCACCAGGCTGCCAGACAGAAGTTGTTTTAAAGGAACAAGGATAAGAATCATGGCAGATGCTCATGTGAAACTCTGAAAGACAAAAGATAATGTCATGACATCTTTAAGTTCTGAAAGATAAAAGGCAAGTTGACTTAGATATTTTCTATACACAGCAAAAATACTCATTAAAATGAAAAACATAATTTGTCATGCAAATACAAACTAAAGTTTTTATTTACCAAAATATCTAATGTACAAGAAATGTTAAGGAAAGCCTTCCAGCTAGAAGGAACTTGACAGTAGTAAGAATTTGGATATCTATAAAGAAATAGTTGTAATTGAACTAAATGAAGATAAAATTAACTGTTTTGAACTTTAATTATTCTAAAACAAAACTGTCTTTTTAAAGTATAGCTAGTAAAACTGTGTCACATGTTTAGAGCACATTTAAAAGTGAATTACAAGACAGGATTTGGTGATATATTGTTACAAGAATCTCACAGTACACTAGAAATGGTTTATTATTGCTGCTGTTGTTGTTGTTGTTGTTATTATTATTATTTTTTTTTTTTTGGTACTGGAGATTGAACTTAGGGGCACACAACCACTGAGCCACATCCCCAGCCCTATTTTGTATTTTACTAAAGACTGTCTCACTGAGTTTCATAGTGCCTTGCCTTTGCTGGGCCTGTCTTTAAACTCAGGATCCTCCTGCATTTTATGTTAAATGCTAATTAGTTAAAATGTATATTGTGCATTGTGAAGAAATTTATAAATAAAAATTATTTCATGATATAAATTGTACAAACAGAGTGTATATAATGGAAAAATAATAAGTGCCCATTAATAACCAAAAGAAGGCAGAAATACAGAAAAAGAAGAAATGGGCAAATGGAAATACAGATGATCCCTGACTTGTGATGTTTAGACTTATAGTGTTTTACCTTTATGAAGGCATAAAAGTGATATGCATTCTCTAGAACCTAGCAAGAGTAATATGATATTCTCATGACTCTGGCAGTGGCAGACAGCTATAGCTCCCAGTCAGCCACAAAATCACAGGGACACCATGTATAAAAGAGGTTTTGTTATCTAACTATAAGCTAATGTATTTGTTCTGAGTACATTTGAAGTAGGCAAGGCAGGGCTGTGATGTTCAGTTGGTAATTTGTATTAAATTTGTGTTAAATATAAATTTTTGATATGATATTTTTAACTTTCAAATAACTTATTAAGATATAACTACATTAAAAGCCAGGGATATTCTAATTGTTACATTTGTGTTTTCTTTTTCTTTTTTGCCTTATTTGATTAAATATTTTACCAGCGTGATGATGTTGAATAGGAGGTGAGAGAGAGAATATAGTGGTCCTGAATTTAGGGGAAAAGTGTCAAGTTTATCAACATTAAACACAATGCTAGTTTTATGTTTATTAGGTGAATATTCTTATTAAGTTATGGAAGATTTCCTCCTATTGCTAAGACTTTGAAATGAATCTGTTTTTTTCTTTCTTTTTTTCTTTTTTTTAAGTATGCTCTTTATAAATCACTTGCTATCCAGTAACCATATGATTTCTCTTTTAACCTGGTGATATTTTTTAGCCTGGTGATAGATTTACTTAAAGTGACTTTCAAAATTGAACTAGACTTGAATATTTGGAATAAATTCCATCCATTCTTGGCATTTAATTAAATTTACATATTGTTAGATATGATTTACTAATATTTTGCTGAGAAATTCTGTCATTATGTTCATGAGAGATATTCGTAGCCTTCCTTCCTTGCAATGACTTTACATGGTTTTTGTATCAGATTAATGCTGATATTATAGAATAATAAGACATGTGCCTTCTGCTTTTATTTTCTGAAAAATTGTAGGCAATTCATATGTTTTCATCTTTATGCCAATTGAATTCACTAATAAAACCCTTTGGACCTAGTTCTTTGTTTTGGAAGGCTGTTAATGAATGACTCAATTTCTTTAATACAGATGGACTTTTTCAGATTATTCTCTGTATGGGATGTGACACCTTGCATTTTTGAAGAATCAAAAGGTTCATTTCATCTACAATTTCAAGTTATGGGCACAAAGTTTTTCATTACCATCTTTATCACTTTTAATATTTACTGAATCAGTAGTGATGACCACTGATTTCTTATTTCATTAATTTTTAATTTCCTTTTTTGGCATATTTTGTTCAATTTAATTAGTATTTATCAATTTACCCTTCTTTTCCTAAACATAAATTTTATTAAGTTTTGATTTTTTATATTACTTATTTAATTCTTCTTGCTTTTGCCTTAAAAGTGCTCTTCTGGCAATATTTTATAAATGTCTATAATTTACCTAAATTTTATAGGGCTACACCAGCTTTCTTTTGACTAGTTTTAGAATAATATAATTTTTCTATCCCTTTACTTTTAACCTAATTGAATCTTTTTTACTTAAATTTGGTGTATTTGTAGATTACTTAAATTGCTTTTTTCCTCAAAAATTCTTTCTTTTTTGGTGGAAGAATATTGGAGATTGAACCCAGGGACTATTTACCACTGAGCCACATGCCCAGCCCTTCTTATTTTTTAGTTTGGATTCTATAAAAATTCTTTATTTTGATCATGCTGGTGAATACATAACTGCATAAATTTTTTATTTCCATAAAATTGTGTAAAGCTGAAATTTGTACAATTAGCCTGAGCAAAAATAAAAGATAAAGCCAAAACAAAGAGGTAATTTTGGTACTGTGGACAAGAAAACTACAGTAATATCAATAAAGTTAATGGGTCTTCGGGAATAGATATATGCAGAAATATATAAACTGGAAAATCCTGTAACTGATGGTGTTTGTATGTTATTCTGGATGTGTGCATATGTTTTCCTTATTATATAGAAATTTGCATTATTGATTTTGTATACTTTCTATAAGATACATTTAACAATAAAAAATAGTGACATGAGTTTTATTTTAAAAATGTTTATTTTCCATCATATCCAAATTATCTAATTTTTATTTTGTTTATAATACAGTCAAGTGTAAAATTAAACTATAATGTATCGCTTTATTTTAAAATTATTTCTACATATGATTAATTGAAAAGTTACTGCTTTTCACTTAGGGATATGAACACATCATTTGTGTGTAGAAAGCTAACCTTGGGATCAGTTCTTCTCTAGAGAGTGTAATGCCTTTTGGAATTTAATCCTTCCAGATTAAATTCTTAGGTCCTTAAGGCCTATATGTTACTGTGTGACCACAGAAACATTTTACTACCATGTTGGTGCTTGATGGGCAGATGTATGGGAAAGGCAAGACTGATTTTACTTACCTGAACTATAGTGATGATAATAAGGTGTTTATAAAGATTAAATGATATAATATGTATACATGTATATAAAACAAATTTAAATCCTATTCACACTATTGCCATTCAATGCATGGGATTTATGATTATTTTCAATGAAAGAGTCTGGATTAGTACGTCATGAATCATCTTCTTCCTGATTCACCTTCACATTTCAGCTTCAGTTTATTGCAATCAAATTGAAAACAAAACTTTGGAAATGAATAATATTGCCCTTTATGTAGTTATGGAATTGACCTCATAATTTTGTTCCAAGGTTAATGTGCTCAGTTTATGTAATTTGCATGTTGAATCTACTGTCCATGGTAGATGCTGGTTGAGATGATTTTGCGACTCTTTTTAATTATGTAAGAGATTAATTCTTTTTTTTATTTAATTGATTTTATTTTTTTAATACACAACATGGAATACATTTCAATTCTTATTACACATATAAAGCACAATTTTTCATATCTTTGTATATAAAGTCTGTTTACGCCAATTCATGTCTTTATATATGTACTTTTTTGCATTACAATTCTTATTACACATATATATCACAAATTTTCATATCTCTGTTTGTATATAAAGTATATTCATACCAATTCGTGTCTTCATACGTGTTCTTTGGATAATGATGTCCATCACATTCCACCATCCTTGCTAATCCCCTGCCCCCTCCCTTTTCCTTTCACCCCTCTTGCCTATCTAGAATTCATCTATTCCTCCCATGCTCCTCCTCCTTACCCCACTAGAGATTAATTATTTGGTTAGTATTTTAAAGAGATCTGGAAGCAGCTACAGTCCTTTGAGTGGAGCAGTCCTTGAGAAAGGACATTGCTTCCTGATAGCCCTTTCTCCCCACTTCCCACTGAACTCCATTAATTTTGAAATACCCATGCCATTTGAACCAAGTCATCTGTTAATATAAAGCATTCTTTTTTAGTTCAATAAAAAGGTGAATATAATGAATTCCCCAAATGTGCAGAGAGATTTGTGCTTGGGACTCAATCTTTAGAAAATAACAAATTTAACTTTTATTATGGCTAAGAGCCAGTATTTGAAGTGTATATTTATGTATTTAAATTCATTCCTCAATATTTCTCACCTGAAATCATTTTTCAAAATGCTTAGAAGACCCTCAGATTGCTTGTCACTAATTCCAAAATGGAGTGTGACAAATTGGCCTTTTTCACTGCTTATCTGTACCACTTATTTACTCCTCTGCTGACATCTTATATCTCCAATCAGAAGCCCTTGAAGAATTATTTCTCTTATGTCAGATCCCTTCATGTCCTTGAAATATCCCTGACCCCACCACAAACTCTTATATTTGGTCCCAATATTACCTCAAGGAAGATTCAATTGTCTTGAAAATAACCTTATTTTGTTGTTTTTCCATCTTGCATGCTACCTTAGTTCTGGATCTTACTGGTCTTGTTTGGATTATTGCAAAACCCTGATATTCATTAATTGTTCCATGCATTGACACTAGAGTTTTTTTTTTCTATTTGCTTACCATACTTCAATGACTTCTCATTACAATAAAAATAACCCAAGTTTGTGTTCATGAATGATTTTAGCAATTATTTCTAAATATAAAATAACAATTTTAGTGTTAGATTTCAGCATGGAGGTGAGGATAGCATTTGTGTAGTTATTACACTAATGCCAGTGTCTGACTCACAGTATCTATCTACAAGTTGTTCCCTTCACAAGCTAAAGACCATTTGTACTGAAAAAATATGTGCACATATCTTTGCTGCTCCAAAACTTCTACCTCAAGAAAACGTGGTATATATAAACAATGGAGTTTTACTCTATGAAATTATGTCATTTGTAGAAAATGAATGAAACTGAAGAACATCATGCTATCTGAAATAAGCCAGATTCAGAAGGTAAAGCGGGTAGGGCATTTTGTAACATGTGGGGCATGTTGCATCAGAAAGGAGGAAACCTAACTTGATGCAGGGCATGCAACATCTAGAGCATGTTGCATCAGAAAAGAGGAAACCTAACTTGCTGGCTGCTACCCGATTCCCGGTCCTGGGGCAACATGTGGCTAAGATAGTGCCTAGCGATCAGCCAGAAGATGTTACTGTGGGGTGAGGAAAAATCAGACCACCTCTAGGATAGGCTCAGAACTCTCCCCACCCTGCTGACCTTTATTCTGATTGGCTCCTGTACATTATATTAGCTGCATGTGTTTTCTCAATAAACTGAGATCCTGCTTTGACTGGTCTCCCTGTAGCTTCTGATTGTCCTCCAGCGAGGGAGGGCTGGGTGTAGGCAGTCAGTCGGCTTTCTCCTTTCTTGGCTCATCCTGGTCGGGGAGTGCTCTTCCCATCTCTCCCGCAGGTCAGGAAGGAACGAGGGCTAAAAACTCCGACAAGGGGTTCCATGTTTTCTCTTACATGTGCAAGCTAGAGAGAAAAAGGAGAAAAAAGATCTCATGATAATAGAAGGGAGAACAGTAGTGTAGAGGAGGATGATTAGGGGGAAAGATGAGGGGAGGGATTGCAGAATGCATGAGGGAATAAAATATACCAAATTGTACTGTATGTACAAATATATCAAATATATCACAGTGAGGCCTACTATTATCTGTAATTGCAATTCACCAGTAAACTATTTGTTAAAAATAAAAAAGTACAAATAAAAGGATTAAGTTAGAGTTTATTGTGTTTATTTAATATTTTATATGTATTTCTTTTTTAATTGAAAACTTTTGTATTTATATATGACAGTGGAATGTATTATACTTCTTATTACACATATACAGCACAATATTTCATATGTCTGGTTGTATACATAGTATATTCATACAAATTCGTGTCTTCATACCTAACCTTTGGATACTAATGATCATCACATTCCACCATCATTAATAACCCCATGCCCCCTCCATTCCCCTCCAACCCCTCTGCCCTATATAGAGTTGGTATATTTCTCCCACATTCTTGCCCCCTTTCCCATTATGAATCAGTCTCCTTATATCAAAGAAAACATTCAGCATTTGGTTTTCTGGGACTGGCTAACTTCACTTAGCATTATTTTCTCTAACTCTATCCATTTACCTGCAAATGCCATGATTTTATTCTCTTTTATTGCTAAATAATATTTCATTGTGTATATATGCCACATTTTTTAACCCATTCATCTATTGAAGGGCATCTAAGTTTGTTCACAGTTTAGCTATTGTGAATTATGCTGCTATAAACATTGATGTGGCTGTGTTCCTGTAGTATGCTGTTTTTAAGTCCTTTTGGTATAGACCGAGGAGAAAGATAGCTAGGTCAAATGGTGGTTCCATTCCGAAATTTCCAAGAAATCTCCATACTGCTTTCCATATTGGCTGCACCAATTTGCAGTCCCACCAGCAGTATGTGAGTGTACCTGTTTCCCCACATCCTCTCCAACACTTATTGTTGTTTGTACTGAAACCTTCCATTCACCAAAAAAAAAATATGTGCACATATCCTTGCTGCTCCCAAACAATAGCTGCCATTCTGACTGGAGTGAGATGAGATCTTAGAGTGGTTTTGATTTGCATTTCACTAATTGCTAGTGATGATTAACATTTTTTCATGTATTTCTTGATAGATTGTATATCATCTTCTGATAACTATCTCTTCAGGTCCTTAGTCCATTTATTGATTGTGTTATTTTTTTTTTTTTTGGTGTTTAGCTTTTTGAGGTTTTATATACCCTAGAGATTAGTGCTGTATTTGATGTGTGATGGGTAAAGATTTGCTCCCAAGATGTAGGCTCTCTATTCACCTCACAGATTGTTTCTTTTGTTGAGAAGAAACTTTTTTAGTTTGAGTCCATCCCATTTATTGATTCTTGATTTTAATTCTTGTGCCACAGGAGTCTTATTAAGGAAGTTGGGGCTTAATCCCACATGATGGAGATTAGGGCCTAATTTTTCTTCTATTAGATGCAGGGTCTCTGGTTATATTCCTAAGTCCTTGATCCATTTTGAGTTTAGTTTTATGCATGGTGAGAGATAGAGGTTTAATTTCATTTTGTTGCATATGGATTTCCAGTTTTCCCAGCATCATTTGTTGAAGAGGCTATCTTTTCTCCAGTGCATGTTCTTGGCACCTTTGTTTAATATAAGATAGTTGTAGTTTTGTGGGTTAGTCTCTGTGTCCTCTATTCAGTATCATTGGTCTACCAGTCTGTTTTGGTGCCAATACCATGCTGATTTTGTTACTATTGCTCTGTAGTATAGTTTAAGTCCTGCTATAGTGATGCCACCTGCTTCACTCTTCCTGCTAAGGATTGCTTTAGCTATTCTGGGTCTCTTATTTTTCCAGATGAATTTCATGATTGCCTTTTCTATTTCTATGAGGAATGTCATTGAGATTTTGATTAGAATCGCATTAAATCTTTATAGTGCTTTTGGAAGTATAGTCATTTTGATAATATTAATTCTGCCTATCCAACAGCAAGGTAGATTTTTCCATCTTCTAAGGTCTTCTGTAATTTTCATTATATAGATTGCTGAGAGCCATAGCCAAGTAGGAATGACGCATGGCATTTTTGGGTTGAAAGGTGACCCTGCTCAGGGATTAGGGTGGCTCTGGGTTTAGGGTGGATTCTGCTGGAATAGGGTGGCTCGAGGTTTACGGTGGATCCTGCTGGGATTAGGGCATATCCTGCTGCCTCAGGCACCCACTCCTTGAGTTCCCCTTGAGTTCTCGCGGGGTTCTGAGAGAACTGGTACGCAGAGCCCGGTGGAGGGAGTGTATTTCCCAGGTAGTGTGTGTAGAGTGTTGGTGAGAGTTCGGGAATAAAGAGTTGCTGTTTGAATCTACAAGGCTTTGTGGTGGCTCGGTTATTTTGTGCCCAGCCAGACTGCGGCAATAGATCTTTCACCTCTTTTGTTAAGTTAATTCCCAAGGTTTTTGGGGGGTTTTTTTTGAGCCTATTGAAAATGGGGTAGTTTTCCTAATTTCCCTTTCTGAGGATTTGTCACTGATATACAGAAATACCTTTGATTTATTGGTGTTGATTTATGGGTCTGCTACTTTGCTGAATTCATTTACTAGTTCTAGAAGTGTTCTGGTGAAACTTTTAGGGTCTTCCAGTATAGAATCATATCATCAGCAAATAGTTCCAATTTGAGTTCTTCTTTTCCTATGTGTATCCCTTTAATTTCATTTGTCTGTTGTTGCGACCCCTTGCCCGCAAGGAAGACGCAACTCAGGAATCTTCTTTCAGCAGTTTATTCAGGCCCTTGATAGTTCTTCTTCTTCCTCCCGGATGCCCCTCCCAGCCTTAATAAAGCATCTCAAGCCCCAATGCAAAGCTGCCACGTGGAGCTTTCTCATAGGGTGGTAAGGGATTGCGTGCCAATTCTCCATATTAGGAGTTGTTTATCACAGGCCACAGTGGAAGCCGGCGCCATCTTCTAATGGCGGCCACGGTCTAATTAGAACGGCTCACCAGAGTCTGTCTAATTGCTCTGGCCAGTGTTCAAGAGCTATGTTAAATAGAAGTGATGAAAGAGGTCATCCCTGTCTTGTTTCAGTTTTTAGATGGAATGCCTTCAATTTTTCTCCATTTAGAATGATGTTGTCCTGGGGCTTAGTATAAATAACCTTTATGATGTTGAGATATGTGCCTGTTATCCCTAGTTTTTCTAGTGTTTTGAACATGAAGGGGTGCTGTATTTTGTCAAATGTTTTTTCTGTGTCTATTGAGGTGATCATATGATTCTTATCTTTAAGTCTATTGATGTGATGAATTACATTTATTGATTTCCATATGTTAAACCAACCTTGCATCCCTGGGATGAATCCCACTTGATCAGGGTGCACGATCTTTTTGATATTTTTTTATTTGATTTGCCAGGATTTTATTGAGAATTTTTGCATCTATGTTCATTAGAGTTATTGGTCTGAAGTTTGTTTTTTTTTTTTTTTTTTTTTTTTTTTGATGTGTCTTTTTCCTGGTTTTGGAATCAGAATGAAATTGGCTTCATAGAATGAGTCTGGAAGTGCTGCATCTTTTACTATTTCCTGAAATAAATTGGAGAGTATTGGTATTAGTTCTTCTTTAAAGGTCTTGTAGAACTTGACTATGCATCATTCTGGTCCTGGGCTTTTCTTGGTTGGTAGAATTTTGATGGAGTCTACTATCTTTTCACTTGAAATTGTTCTGTTTAAATTGTGTATATCATCCTAACTCAATTTGGGCAAATTATATGACTCTAGAAATTTGATGCCTTCAATAGTTTCTATTTTATTGGAGTAAGATTTTCAAAATAATTTCTAATTATCTTCTGTATTTCTGTAGTGTCTGTTGTGATATTTCCATTTTTATCACATATGTTGGTGATTTGAGTTTTCTCTTTCCTCCTCTTTGTTAGCATGGCTAAGGATCTGTCACTTTTATTAATTTTTTTTAAACAACCAACTTTTTGTTTTGTCAGTTCTTTCAATTGTCTCTTTTGTTTCAATTTCATTGATTTCAGCTCTGATTTTAATTATTTTCAGTCTTCTGCTTTTGATGTTGATTTGTTCTTCATTTTCTAGGGCTTTGAGATGTAATGTTAAGTCATTTATTTGTTGACTTTTTCTTCTTTTAAGGAATGAACTCTATACAATGAACTTTCCTCTTAGAACTGCTTTCATAATGTTCAAGAGATTTTGATATGTTGTTTCTGTGTTCTCATACACCTCTAAAAACTTTTTAATCTCTCCTTGATGTCTTCTGTAACCCATTGTTCATTCAGTAGCATATTATTTAGTCTCCAGGTGAAGTGAATTTTATTTCTTATTTTATCATTGATTTCTAATTTCATTCCATTATGATCTGATAGAATGCAGGATAGTATCTCTACTTTTTTGTATTTGCTAAGAGTTTCTTTGTGGCATAGTATATGGTCTATTTTAGAGAAGGATCCATGTGCTGCTGAGAAGAAAGTATATTCTCTCATTGAAGGATGGAATATTCTATACATGTCAGTTAAGTCTAAGTTATTGATTGTATTATTGAGTTTTATAGTTTCTTTGTTCAGCTTTTGTTTGGAAGATCTTTCTAGTGATGAAAGAGGTGTGTTAAAGTCACCCAAAATTATTGTGTTGTGGTTTATTTGACTCTTGAACTTGAGAAGAGTTTGTTTGATGAATGTAGATGCTCCATTGTTTGGGGCATATATATTTATAATTGTTAAGTCTTGTTGGTGTATGGTTCCCTTGAGCAGTATGTAGTGTCCTTTTTGATTGACTTTAGTTTGAAGTCCTCTTTATTTGCTATGAGAATGGAAACCCCTGCTTGCTTCCACAGTCCATGTGAGTGGTATGATTTTTCCCAACACTTCACCTTCAGTCTGTGAATGTGTTTTTCTATGAGATGGGTCTCTTGGAGTCAGCATATTGTTAGTTTGTTGTTTTTTTTTTTTTAATTCAATTTACTAGTCTATGTCTTTTGACTTATGAGTTTAGGCCATTAGCATTCAGGTTTATTATTGAGACATGATTTGTATTCCCATCCATTTTTGTTTATTTTTGGTATTTACTGTGACTTGGTTTATCCTCTGATTAGATTTTTCCTTTAGTGTAATCCCTCCCTCTTTCATTTCCTCTTCTTGGAATATTTTGCTGAGGATGTTCTGTAGTGCAGGCTTTCTAGTTATAAATTCTTTTAACTTTTGTTTATCATGGAAAGTTTTTATTTCATCATCAAATCTAAAACTTAGTTTTGCTGGATATAAGATTCTTGGTTGGCATCCATTTTCTTTCAAAGCTTGGTATATGTTGTTCTATAATCTCCTAGCTTTGAGGGTCTGGGTTGAAAAATCTGCTGAGATCTCCCCCTATATGTGATCTGTTCCTCTCTCTTGTGGCTTTTAAGATTCTATCCTTATACTGTATGCTAGGCATTTTCATTATAATGTGCCTTGGTGTAGATCCGTTGTAATTTTGTACATTTCGTGTCCTGTAAGCCTCTTATATTTGGTTTTCCAATTCATTCTTCATGCTTGGGAAATTTTATGACATTATCTCATTGAAGAGACTGTGCATTTTTTTGGTTTGAAACTGTGCATTCCTATATCCCAATAACTCTAAGATTTAGTCTTTTGATGATGTTCCATAATTCTTGGATGTTCTGTTCATGGTTTCTAACTTTCTTCACAGTGTGATCAACTTTATTTTCCAGATTGTGTACTTTGTTTTCATTATCTGATGTTCTTTCTTCCAAGTGATTTAGTCTGTTTGTTATGGAACTACTGAGAACCTGGAACCCATGTGGGCTCTAGTGGAAGGTGTGGGCTGGATCTCTGTTCTCGCTGTATTTCACTGTTAAGAACGAGCAGTCCTGCACCAGAGGCTAAGCTCTGGCAAGTGTCCATCCTGCCGGGAAAGGTGTGTACCAGGCCCACTGTGCACCTGGGCCCCACAGAGGCCAGTGTGCATGGATCTGGGCCACTCGACTTGACCTCCTGCAGTAATCTGCTCTTTATATATGTTTCCAGGTGTGTTTATACATAAATATCATGTGTATACTTATATGCAAATATTCACATATTTATATAGGTATTTAAATGCATAGATGTATATGTACTTGTTTGTAATTAGTGTATGTCTATGCCTAGGAACCTCTGAAGAATTTGATTTTTTTCTTTACTCCTTTATTAAATAATGGTCATAGGAATATTGATATCTTGAAATTTGCCTTGGTACATTGTTTCTTTCAACTATTAGATTTTGAGGATGCAGGGGTAGAATGACACATGAAACTTTAGAAGGCATACACTAGTTATAAGCATGTACACACATCTATACACTTATATGCAACATTTGAACATATGTATACACACATAATGTTTATATTTAAACACACACATGTATACACACATAATGTTTATATTTAAACACACACACACACACACACACACACACACTCTTATGGATCTCTATGTTCTGGAAGATTAAATCTAAGACCAGGGGCTGGGGATGTAGCTCAAGCAGTAGCGCGTTTGCCTGCCATGCATGCGGCCCGGGTTCGATCCTCAGCACCACATACAAACAAAGATGTTGTGTCCGCCGAAAACTAAAAAATAAATAAATAAATAAATATTAAAAAAAAAAAAAACTAAGACCAAGTAACAGCAGCAGATCATGGGCATCTGGAAAAAAAAATACTTGGTGCTAAGCATGGCCTATATTTACTGTTTCTAAAGACAGCAGCTTTCTAAGCCTTCATTCATTCATCCATCCACTTCCTTATTGAATAAAAAAATTTCATTAAATTTGTGGACTGTGGGAACAGGTTAATGATATAAAGTTTTGCTTCATTTGGACTACATATGACTCATTGAAAAGTACTTAATATTAGAAACTTAATCAGCACACCACTCAACTTTATAAACAATACTTACTTAATAAAATACATGTAACGCTTTTTAATAACATCCTGAGTAAAATAAGAGGAGAGAAGTTTAAGGGATTAAATATGCCATTAAATATACTCACATAGTTTCTAACTTATGCATAGTTCTTAATAGTAATCCTTTTCTTATAGAGCTTTGCCTAATAGTACTTTTGGCCACTTAAAGTCTAATAAACAGTCAATGCTTTGTTCAGTATTGTATAAACACTACTTCAAAAGGCAGTTAGTTTCATTTGTTTACCAACCATAAACCTTGTTCATAGAGAAATTGATATGTTTTCTATGCTTCCCAGCAATCCCTGCTTGTTGTTTGTAGGGGTTCTGGGTTTGGGATTGGGGTCCCTGATGACTTCATGGTTGTGGCATGCTTGGTGCTGCGAAAGTTTCTGTGCAAAGGCATAGGTTGCCTGGTTGCTATGGTAATGCCCTCCATGCTAGAGTCTTATCAGCTTTGGCCTTAATCTTAGGCACATAACTCCTTGGAATAAAGACACTTGCTTGCTTGATAACTACAAGGTTTCACCAAGCTCTAGTGCTCCTGGAGCTGCCCACCTAACAGTAACTTCAGACAATGGGCCTTCTTGAGAACAACACAAACCTCCTAACATTGCATATTTTAACTATGAAATGTGACTGCAGAATAAGCAACCTTACTGATACTCTAAAGAATAATGTGGTTATGGTACTAATGACCTAGTGTAACCTATCTTTATAAATAAACGTGGCTGCTTGGACAAAGGGCCACTCTGCCACCTTCTCTGCCCTGCACCTTGTCTCTGTGTCTCCTTTCTTTGAGATTCTTTACACCTGATGCCCAACGTGGGGCTTGAATCCCTGGCCCTGGGATTAAGGATCCCATGCTCTACCAATTGAGCCATTTTTCATCTCTTCTCAACAGGTTCATGCTATAGCCAACAACTGTCCTCACCTTTCGGGACCCTATGTAAAAATGTGTAAATCCACAAGTTCCACTTTCTAACGCACTTTGGATAGTTGTTACCCATTTCCCTCCTTTTCATCCTTACTTCTTTCTTCATGTTTTTTATTGATACTCATTCTAAGTTCATTTGGGCTAGTGCCTAAAGGTCTAATAAGGTATCTACTTACATTTCTCATTTATTACTTTGTTTTGCCACCATGGGCAAGCCTATTCTATAAAATGAGTGTGGATATATATATATATATATA